>NC_034597.1:106740187-106786325 GCF_900095145.1 Mus pahari | reverse complement strand
TAACTGACCTAACCACATCATGGTGCTGTGTGACCCCGAAAGGTGAGGTACCCACTGTGCTCTCCGACCTTGTAACTGACCTAACCACATCATGGACACCCAGCAGAGGCTCCAAATAGCAAACCCTGCTTCTTCTGACAGAAGGGGTCTCATGACAGAACCTCAGCACTCGGGAACATACACCGACAGTCAGCTCTATGAAACTGCCTTTGCATCTGCTCACCTCAGCTTGTAGGAGACAACCTCTCTGATGACAACTGCTCTAGGCACCCATCTAGATCTATGAGTATAACAAAATGATTTAATGAGTATAACAAATGAGTATAACAAAATGACTTCATTTCATTGTTGTTGTTGTTGTTGTTGTTGTTTTTACTGTTGTTGTTCCTTTGTTTTGTTTTCATTTTTACCAGTTGTGTTTGATTCCATCCTAGGTCTCTGGGATATTCAGCGTCTGATTCCCAGCCAACCAACATGTCTCAGGTGTGCACTCCTACTTGTGGCTTGAGCCTCAAGTTGGACCAGTCACTTCTAATGGGGGACAGTCTGTGGAAGTGAGGCTTACTAAAGCATGCTGGTACCTCCTATGCTAACCACTGTGGGGGCTGAGGAAAGCATCAGTGTCAGGGACATTACATCTGGCCCTTTGCAAGGTGACAGACAGCTTATTTTATGAAAACTATGAACACGGTTGCTCATGTGGATATGGAGTTCATACACTCATGACACAAAAGAACTCATCGGCAATAAGACTTTTGGGTTCAGAGGTAGTGGATCTCACAGCTTGCAAGCTTAGAACAAACTTCTACATCAAGTAAACATCTTCTCTCTGTTATTCCTTAAGCAGCAAATGTCCTTCATAAGGCTTGAAAAGGTTTAGGCATCAGTTAAAATCAGAAAGCAGGAAGGACCTTTAATCTGCCAGTCTTTGTATACAAGGAATTCTGAGTTAGGATCTCCCTCCCACAACCAGCCACGTGACATCAGTCACACAAATCTCCCATTGTGGACTCACAAGCACACCCCCAATTCATTTGTTAAAGTTTAATTTATTTTATGTGCATATATATGTACAGTGTGTGTGCCCGGTGCCTGTGAGAGTCAGAAGTGATCAAATCTTGTAACTGTAGTTATGAATGGTTGTGAGCCACTGTGTGGGTGCAAGGGGTCAAACCTGGCTCCTTTGTAAGAACAACAATGTTCTTAATTGCTGAGCCAGCTCTGCAGGCCTCAAATTCATTTTAAAGATGGCACTTGCTCCAGTGTTTTCAAAGATGGGCTAGTGTTGATCTTCTGACCTTCATTTCCCACAAACACAAAATGCCAAAGTCAAGGCAACTCTCAACCTTTGAGTTAACCCTTTCTGAGTAGCATATGAACATAAGCTGCCCAAAGTCAATGTAATTAACTTATAGTCAACTTCACAGACACACACACACACATACACACACACACACATGCACGCACACACATGCACGCACACACATGCTCTACAATGTGTTGCATCATAACAATCATCCTAAATTCAGAATTTCCACCCCAGGGAAACTTTTAATAGACTGTGTTAACCCACACAAGTATGCTGCTATGGATAAAATAATTTATGCACTGGGGGTGTAGGGTGTACATTTGTTTCACTGAACATATTATTTTTTCCTGCAGAATTATTTTTATATTCATTATGCTGGAAATATCTACAAAATGAAATTTTCGTGCAATCAAATTTATAAGAAAACAAAGTTTCTTCTGGTATTTTCAGTATATATTTGGTATTTGCGGCACTTCTTTAATGAAAAAGAGGAGAGAGCCCGAGGACAGGAGACGGCAAGCATGCATAAATTAAATGGTGCTGCTACCTGCAGGGAATGTTAAGTACCCCAAACCATATTTTATATATCTGGTTATCTCATATATTGGACTACATAGTCGTGGAGTGCACCACAGGTAACTATAGACAACAGATGCCTAATAAAATATCTCTACAGAGGCTGGAGATGATGGCTCAGCAATTATAAGCACGTGCAGAGGAGCAGAGCAACATTGGCTGGCTCATAGCCACCCGTACCTTCAGCTCCATAGTATCTGATGCTCCCTTTTGTCTTCTGCAATCCCCTCCAAGCACTTGCATAGGCATACATGGGATGAACAGACATACATGTAAAAATAAACTGAAACTAAAATAACACAAATGTGTAAGATTATGTGTTCATCATCTCTCGTTATAGATGTTAACGTTGTTAGGGTCTAGAGCTTCGTATACAGTGGTCAGATCGAGATCTGCAGCACAGTGTTACATGGGCTTCATAATGAGAGCCTGGTACAAACATGACTTTCCTTAACCCCAAGGACTGCCTCATTGGTAAGCCCTTTATGCTTTATTAGACAATTTCACAGATCATATTTAATGGAAACAGCAATCTTGCATGTATGTCTTAGGGGTGAAAATATTATGATATCTAATAAATTAAGACAGGACTGGATCCTCCAGTCAGAGCTTCTCAGATGTGCTGGCAAACTCAAGACAGAACACTAGAGCCTCCAGTCACCTTGTGTCAATAGGAACCACCATAACTCAACACATCATTTGGGTGGCCTTGGCCTCTGATTTTTACTAAGCACGGTTTCCATGCAATTCACCAGCCAATAGAGTATAATCATTAAAGAAGTATAAATAATCACTGTGAAATAAACAACAGTCTGCTCTTTGCCTCCATTGAAACAAATCCCTTTACCTGTGATGGCTATCTTGAAAGGTCATCATTGCTTCAATTAATAAACAAGAAAGAACACATTTCAGGTTGTTTGTAAGGAGAAGCAGACTCTGGATGGAAGAAGACATACATGGGAACGAGTGAGTTCATCAGTAATGGGTCGTCCGTGACTACAAGCACAGTCCTTCCTCCTTGGATGAAAACTGAATGATGGGTCACTTTTCCAGCAGCAAAATAATGACTTAGGTAAGTAAAGTTGTATGCTCAAGGCTGAGCCTGCTGCCAGGCCGGTGCACAGAAGACACCCAGAGGCATGCCTACCACAGGGCAGCGGGCAGGCGCTACTATGGTGTGCTGTGTTAGAGAGTTATGATGAGCAAGTGTGGGTTAGAGCCATGGGAGAGAAAGAGAAGCGCAGTGGTTTGTGCACTCTGAAGTCAGCTGGAACTGGAAATGGAAGGGGGTGAGGGGCAACCTACTACGAGTAGCCTGCACTTGGGTCCCGAGGGCCATGGGGATGTCTTACTCATCCTTCAGCCCTGCTGAGACCCATGTGTGGAAGGGGGTTGTGGCTCTGAAGCAGCAGGGGCTGTGTTGATGCCCATGGCCCATGTTACCACCAAAGGCCATATAGACACTGGAGGATGTGAGAGGGTGACAGGTGGCTCTGCCCCTTGTCGGCAGTGCACTGGTATAGGCAGAGGAGAGATGCCCCCACTCAACACCTCACCACTCCCAGCATGCAGAGAAGCAGCCCTGCCCCTCACCTGGGCAAAGTGGGAGAGCTAGCCCCCGTGTCCTGGGCACAGGAGAGCCAGCAGGCTGAACAACTCAACTCTGCTACTACCCAGGCCCATATCCAGGGCACTTATGAGTTGACCCAATCCAATATCTACCTCATCTAGGAACTGCTAGAGCTCAGGAAGGGGACAGTCCTACATATTCAAAGCTGCAAGATCTCCCTGACACAGGGTAACAACAGGATATCCAGGAGGATTCCCCAGTGGGGGAGGATCCAGCAGGGATAGTGTAGAAGAAGCTGAAGGCTACAAACCAGATCAATGACTCATTTGCAAGTAAAACTGTTGGGACAGAAGGGTATCCTGTGGGCCACACAGCAGCTCCCATGGTGAGAGTTTTTTATTTTATTGTATTGTATTTTATTTTATTTTAGTTAGCTTTTGGCAGGTAGGCTGCAAGGGTGGAGGGGAGACTTGGAGGGATTAGGAGAATTGGGGTGCATGATGTGAAATTCACAAAGAATCAATACAAAGTTTTAAAGAAGAGGCAAGTTGTACACTAAAAATGAAGTGATTTTTCAGTTTTAAATATATCCTCAAAACTATATCCCTGTAATTTTTTTCTGTCAGTCATAAATTGAGCACATTACAAGCATTTTTGACTGTGTTTCTTTTAGCTTTTTGTTGGTCCTTTGTGACTTTTACACTATGTGCCCTAGTCCCTCTAATCTCCAAGTCCCTCATATCAACTCTTTGCCCTTGCAATGCCCCCCAAAACAAACACAAAGCATGAAAACCATCTTATCGTGGAAGCTGTTGTATATCACAGTGTATCCAAAAACACACCCCTCTGTCCACACATCTTCACTTGCAAATATTCACTGCAGTAAGTCATTGGTCTGGTTTGAGATCTCTCACTTCTGTGACACCATCAATACTGAATCCTCACTGGGACTCCTGATTATTCGGTTGTTGACCCATGTCATGGAGATCCTGCAGCTTTGGAATTCCAGGACTGTCACTTTAATGCACCCCAACCATTTGCAGATGATATAGATTTTTGGGTTGGGCCAATTCAGAGCCCTAAATGTCAACCTGGGTCTTAGATGAACTGGTCAACCTCTATCTGCACCACCAGGGCAAGGCCACTCAGTGCCACCATTGGCCAGAGGCAGGGTCAACTCTCCTGCTCCCAGAGCCAGCTCCAATGTGCTGCCGAGTCAAGGCACTGGACCCGCTTTCCCAAGTACTGCAGACTGTGAGGAGCTGCCTCACCCCCACGTCCCTGGGGGTTACCCGTGCCTTTGCCATTAGGGCCAGTTCCACTGTGTTACCCAGGCAAGGTGCAGGGCCAGCTCTCCTGAGTGCTACAGCCAGTAGGAGGACAGAGATAGCTCTCCAGATTTCACGACCAGCCCCTCGAGGAGGCATCATCTTACATCAACTCCATTTCGCAGGAGATGCGTTGTGGGGGCAGCTCTCCCGTGCTTCTACTCTTGGGGCTGGGTCAGCTCTACTGTGCTGTCCAGGTTAAATGCAGGGCTCTCTGTCTGAAGTATTGCAGCTCGGATGGATCAGGGCTAGCTCTTGATTGCTGGAGGTCACAAGGGGTCCGGGCAGGGGGCACTACCTCTGTGTCTGTGCCACCACATGCAGAATTAGATCAGGGCAAGCTCACCTCCATCCCCACCACCAGGGCCTGTTTCACTGTGCTGCCTGGGTGAGGCATGGGGCCTGTTCTCCTGAGTGCTGCAGCTGGTGGCGGTTGAGGCTGGCTTTCCAGAGCACTGCATCCAGTGGGGGCTGGGGCCAGTTATACCCAGTCTCTGGACATCCATGTGGTCCCTGTTGGCTGACCTAATCACGGACACCCCCATGTTCTCTAGGGGTAATATGAGCCACCATGGACATCAGCACTGCCCCCTGCCTCTTCATAACCACAGACTCAGAAATAGCCCTTAGCGGCAGCTTTGACTAGAATGTCACCATGGCCCAAGGAGGCTGACCACTCACAACAGTCTGCTCCCCCCCTAGCCCGAGTCTCCAGTCCCATCTCTCTTCATAATGCTCAAGTTGTTCCACTTCTCTTTCTCTCCCATCTGGCCAGCACATACTTGCACATGTGGTGGCTACCACTGCAGGTGGCCATGCGGCTGGCAGGTACCTGGGTGCCATCCTCCATCCATGCCACGTGGTGTGGCAGCAAGCATCTATGGCCCAGCTGTGCCAGGCGCTAGAGGGCAGGTCTGTGGGTTGCCTGGCATTCTAAGGCCTCTGTCTACCTCTCTCTCATTCTGCTGCCTCATTCTGGATTTGATTTTATCTGATTTTTGTGAGTCCTAGGCATAAAACAGTGTTGACCACCATCAAGCCAGGATGAAGAAAGGACAGCCGTCCGTTCTGCCCTTGACTGATATAAGATCAATACCACCAACACCATAGTGTTTCTTTGCTCATTGCCAGAGGGTGGGTGGGGTAGGAGCTACAACTTACTTTTAGCATTCCGTTCTCTGACTTACTCTCTAGTCTTTGAAACGTGTCAGAGAACTTATCATGGAGAGATGCACACTGTCCTGGAAGTTGAGGAAATTACGGACTTAAACATCATAGCTGTTCTTTTTCCCATTATACCATTATTATCAGTTAAGAGAGGATATTTGGAGGCTGGAGAGATGGCTCAGCAGTTAATAGCACTGGCTGTTCTTCCAAAGGGCCTGGGTTCAATTCCCAGCATCCACATGGCTACTTATAACCATCTGTAATTCCATTTCCGGTGCCCTCACACAGACACACATGTGGGCAAAACATTAATTAATGAATCAATTATTAATTTTTCCCAGGTAAATATTTTTTAATTATTTTATTAGATATTTTCTTTATTTACATTTTAAATGCTATCCCGAATGACGCCTATACCCTCCCCCCACCCTGCTCCCCTGCCCACTCACTCCTACTTCTTGGTCCTGGCGTTCCCCTGTATGGGGCATATAAAGTTTGCAAGACCAAGGGGCCTCTCTTCCCAATGATGGCTGACTAGGCCATCTTCTGCTATATATGCAGCTAGAGACACGAGCTCTGGGATTAGTTCATATTGTTGTACCACCTATAGGGTTGCAGCCCCCTTCAGCTCCTTGGGTAATTTCTCTAGCTCCTCCATTGGGGGCTTTGTGTTCTATCCTATAGATGACTGTGGGTATCCACTTCTATATTTGCCAGGCACTGGCATAGTCTCACAAGAGAGAGATATATCAGTGTCCTTTCAGCAAGTTCTTGCTGGNATATGNAATAGNGTCTGCGTTTGGTGGCTGATTATGGGATGGACCCCCGGGTGGGGCAGTCTCTGAGTTNTCCATCCTTTCGTCTTAGCTCCAAACTTTGTCTCTGCAACTTCTTTCATGGGTATTTTATTCCCTATTTTGGGGAGGAATGAAGTATCCATGTGTTGGTCTTCCTTCTTGATTTTCTTGTGTTTTGAAGATTGTATTCTGGGCTAATATCCACTTATCAGTGAGTGCATATCAAGTGAGTTCTTTTGTGATTGGATTACCTCACTCAGGATGATATCCTCCAGATACATCATTTGCCTAAGAATTTCATAAATTCATTGTTTTTAATAGCTGAGTAGTACTAATTAATTTTTAAAAGAGAGAGGATGTTTGATCTTTTAACATATGGTTTTGCTTTCTTTGTCTCTTGGATCCATCATGGGACACACACACAGACACACACACANACACACACACACACACAGTGTGACAGACTGACATAATGTTTGTACTTTACAACCTACAGATAGGATGCTTCTCGTTGTGGAATGTATTGAACTAGTGTATGTGTATGTTCCATATATGTCAATCAAATTAGTGACCTAACTCCACCTTTATTGTCTTTGAGGCCTGAATACTGCACACTAGTGAAATGGAGCCAATTACACAAGTGATTGATCAGAACTGTAAACACATGCTTCTGATGCAAAGTTGAGTACCACAATTGCATGCCATGTAGACTTGGGTCTTCTATCTTTCTGCGACCAATACTTAAGAGCCAACAGCAATTCTATTTCTATCTTTTATGTGTCAAAAAAACTGATGTAAGAAGAGAAATAAACTATGTACATATAAATCCCTTTGACTTAAATCCTTTTAACTTAAGTAAAATAATCAATATCTGGTCTACTTAATGCCAAAATGATTGGTTCAACCTCCATTATCACTTTTCATTGGTTTATTTTGGCATCCGAGAAAACAGAATAATAGTTACGATACTTATCTATTAAGCAATAGAAAACTGTCAAATGGGTCACGTCTAAACACTGTGCGCTGTGTCATGAATTCTCATTTTATTTATTGATCTTTTTTTTTTTCATATGCCTTTGCTTCAAGCCAGAAAACAAAACCATCTATGTTTTGTAAGTATGTTTGTGTGGTGTGCAATGTATTCACATGGATTATATGCTCAGGGAATATCTAACAGTCACTATCCTGGAAAATAACCCTTCGATACATCTCGCAGTTTCTTTCTCAGGTGGGTCAGCTGCCACCAAGCGTGCCAACGCACACCACTGTGGGGTGCACTGTAATTAGCTGTACACTTCATGTCACAGAGCTTCACTACAAAATAACAGGTCAGAGCTATCAGTTAAACTATCAAGTGTATGAAAAGATGTTGGCCGAGAGCATGACGTCACGATGGGACCATTCCAGCTCCCCAGGAGTCAACCAAAGTCTCGTCTTAGCTGAGGCAACCGCCTACTCTCAGAAAAGAATGTATTTCTATGAGACATTGACAGTAAGCATCCCTCAGCAATAAGTGTGCATCGAGAGTCTGGTTCTTAGTTTTAAACATCAGAGCAGGCCCTAGGAGCAGCCAGCAAGCCTCTCAGACCTAATCCCTCTTCTGTCTATAAGTAAATAATCTGCCTCAAAAGTATTGTAGGAAGTCAGATATTAACAAAAACACTCAAGTAAGTTTCTCAGCAGTTAAAAAGTTCCACGAGGGGACATTCGGGATAGCATTTGAAATGTAAATGAAGAAAATATCTAATAAATTATTTTTTAAAAAGAAAGTGTATAATCAATAAAAAAAAAAGTTCAACGACCGTAAAGATGGTGTCTCTGGCTGCACAGAAACATTGTTTAAAGAACACCATTTTCTGAAACTCTCATGCAAAATGAACAAAAACACAGTCAGAAATACAAAATAAAGATGACAAGACATTATTATTTCACCCATACTTCCAGATATAAATTCTAGAGTAGGAAATACAGAACCTCTCCACTCACAGTTCAGTAGTTTATTGTGACAGTGTGTATGTATGTGTGTATATGTGTGTGTGAATGTGTGTTTGTGTATGTATGTATGTGTATCTGTGTGTGTATGTGTATGTATGTGTGTATGTTTGTGTATGAGTGCATATGTATGTATACATGTGTATGTGTGTGTATATATGTGTGTGCATATGCATGCATATGTGTGTATGTGTGTGAGTGTATGTGTATGAATGTATGAGTGTGTATATATGTGTGTATATATGTGTGTGTATGAGTGTTTGTGAGTGTGTGTGAGTGTATATGTATGTGTGTATATGTGTGTGAGTGTGTTTGTGTGCATATGTGTGTATGTGTGTGTATGAGTGTATGTATGTCTGTCTGTGTGTGAAGTTGGGCTTTTAACCTGCTTTACCAAAATCTAATTTTTCCAAAAGTACACCTGTCTAACTACCTCAGATAAGTAAGGTCTGTTAGCAACGTGCTTAGTCCTCCAGCTTTACCTTGCCCATTTCTTAATATAAAAAAATCATTTCAATCAAAAAATGTACATGGAATAAATTGGCCGAGAAATGCTTATTCCCACTAAAACCAAACATACTGTTCAAATGCAGCCTCACACATCTCAATCCCTTCAGAGTCTCACTCCATGGCTTGCGATGTTAGTCCTACAAAGCTCTGTAAATCAGAGGCAGGAGTCCTTGTCTTCTAGTGTGCTAAGTGATGTGGATTCTATTTGTTTGTTTGCTGTTGTTGCCAGAGTTACTTTCTTCTAGAGAACAGAAACAGACTCATTCCTTGTGCACATAATAGGTGGTTTATTAACAGCCATATAAGTTAAATATGAGGGGGTTTTCTTAGAAGCAGTGGCTTTCTTATCAGTTTGTATTTGTACATGTATAGGTCCCAAAGAAACCTAAATACATATGTGTGCATATGTAATTATGTACGTATGTTCTGTTTGTATGTATATGTAAATAAGTATGTGTGTTAGGATGGATGTCTAAACTCTGCTTCTGCTATGCTTTGGCTGACATTTGCTTCAAGCAAAATGACAGCAATAAACTAACTGTGCATGTGTCAGAGTAATGTCAGAACCTCAATACCTGGTAGTACCTAAGCTGTTACAATGTTGCGATGGGCATACAAAATTAGGAAGACTGCATTCTAGGATAGTGTCTATCAGCAACAATTCTGCCCAGGCATACCAGGTTTAATTAAAATACCAAAATGTGGGAGGAAACACAGTTTGACAGATAAATGTGAATATTGTGGTATTATCATTGTGTTTTACTAATGAGATTAGTTTTCTCTTTTAATTGACATTTCCATATGAGTCACAGATAAGACAGATTTTATGGGAGAAGTTATATATAGCTGGACTATTGCTGGGTAAATGAGTGACATTTAAATATCATAAATAATATACCATTCAACTCCTCTCATGAACCCATGGCAGCATTCAAAAGAATACACGGGTATTTTCAGTACCTGAAGTCCAGAGAACACCACACATAATGTAGAGTTACCTCATGGGAAAACTGTTGCAACAAACTATTTCTATGCAATGCATGCAGAGTCTTAGATAGAAAAGAGAAAAACATAAGACTCCCTGCAGGTAATTTAATTTGTGGTTTATAAAATGAATGGGGAGGATGTAAAGTTGCTTCTGACAGTGTGTCAATGATTTTCTTTTTCAAATAACACTAATAAGGTGCTTTTCTGGAATTATTTTCATTGGGTACTAACAAAAGACATGAGAAAAAAATCCATCAACTGATGCAAGGCTGCATCATGATCAAGACAAAAGAAATAAGCCCCTCATTTATTTTAAAATTTCAGTGAGAGGGCTTCTTTCTCCATTGGCCTTTAATGAGGTTTCCGCCAGGAATTCACCCCAAGCACTTTAGCTTAATGAACAACATTTGGCATTATGAAGTCTCTTTTGTATCAGGTCTACACTCCAGGTGCTACAGCTGCCGGAGCCTGGGCATGATCCACAGCACATCTTTCTCTGAGAGTCGTGGCCAGCCTCTAGAGTCAAAGCCGCTCTCTCCCACGTACCCAGTTCACAGCTGGCATTCTGATAATTCAGCATATCTCAAAGAATCATTGTGGCCCTACAAATCTGGAGGCACAGAGGCAAAGATGGACTCAGAAGAGGAGAACAAAGCATTTGACTCCAGGAGGCAAAATTTTACCAAGCATTTTGCATATAAAGAGAGAATAAATGACGTGAAATGCTTTCAGGATTATTATCCTTCCTAAATATTTATGTACAAATGCCATTTCACTGAATTCCATAAGTATCTGTGGCCATAAAGAGGGGCATATAAGCCACTACAAATACATATGTCTGAATATGGGCAAGATGATCCTCTGTCCTGATTGCTTTCAAAAAAGAAAAATAATGTGTAGACCATCAATTGTATATTATTAATTTCCCCAAATGTTTATGAAATACTATGGTTCAGACACAAAGATGAATACTAAAATTTCCTGGCCTCCAGAAACTTAGTCTAAGGAAGAGCTAAGATTCTACCCAAGCATTAAACAGAGCCCTGGCTTAGGTAGCCTGTAACCCTCTCACTGGAGAAAATAGTTGTCCTATCTAGTGAAGGGTGGGTGGGGATCCTTCCTCATAGACTATGGAAGCAAAGAGGGCTTTTAGCAGATGCACAGGAGAACAAGCATACTATGGAGAGCAAGCAGGACCAAGTTCTGCAAACCCAAACATCATGCTTTAAACTCCGGGCAACATAAAAATCACTGCACTGAAATCGAACAGGGAGGAACATGAAAAGCTATGCTGAAATTCCAACCTGCACCCTAGAGCAGCCCGGCTCTGTCCACTTTCCATACCAGGCTTTAAATAAATTGGGTTTCCGTGGAAGAAATCATCTGTCACTAAGAATATACATTTGGAGGTCTTTCGTTGAAAGCACACAGTGTTTGGGGGGATATTTGGGGATTGGCATTGAAGGATAATTAGACACTAGTCATGCCCTTCAAGCCAGGGCAGTCAGTATAGCGATGGTTCCATCCGGTGATGGGATTCATCAAGCTTCTGCAGAAACTGAGTCCAGTCAGGGTCATGATGGCTACAGAGAGAGGGAGAGGACAAACAGGCAGAGGTGATCAGTCTCCAGCTGTGGAAGCAGGGATGATGGGAAGATACTGCTAAATGTCTGCATGTGAGGAATGGGAAGTGTGACCTTGCTAGAGTGGGTGTGGCCTTGCTGGAGTGGGTGTGGCCTTGCTGGAGTGGCTGGGTGTGACCTTGTTGGAGTAGGTGTGGCATTGTTGGGGTGGGTGTGGCCTTGTTGGAGTGGGTGTGGCTTGGCTGAATAAATGTGTCCCTGGGGGTGGGCTTTGAGGTCTCAGAAGCGCAAACCAGTTCTCTTCCTGCTGTCTGCCTGTGTGCCACTGTGACAGTGAACCAAACTTCTGAACTTCGAGCCAGCTACAATTACATGCTATCCTTGATAAGGGTTGCCGAGGTCAAGGTATCCCTTCACAGCAATAAATCCCTAACTAACACAGGAAGCAAAGCATCCGTACACCATCTTCCCACATCCCACAAAGGTGGCTGCAGCAAATGGACCTCACAACTCATTATCTGATACATCATTCTTATTTTGATTAGCAGAAAAATATTCCTGTGTCTTTTATTTTTGTCATCTGGTCAATATAAATCCAATTTCTATAATTAAATCTAATTATTCATATTAAGGTAAAAGTTACAGTATGCATAGTCTAAAGAGGCCAAGAAGCCAAATTCTAAAATGGCACCTTCAAAGATTAAAAAACAAAAACAAAACAAACAAACAAACAAACAAAACAGGGGAGGAGAACTTAACAAATAGTTTCGTTTCTACTGCAAACTTTTAAAGAATTAAAGTGATGACTACTAACCTTAAACAATCCACTCAATGTCATTCGGCTCTCCCCTAATGAGGGCAGCAATCCAATGTTTCATGGACTCTGAAACAATCAAGCTCTTGGCACTGTCTGACTTGACCCAATTGTTCCCAACCCTTTTCTGATTTTTGTTTGTTTGTTTCTGTTTTGTTTGTTTTTAGCACACCTATGACTCAAGCAAATAGTTATCCTTAGGTATTTATAGAGATTTCACTAAATGTAAATATCCCCGAAGTGAGTAGAAGAGTGTGTCATGTTGCTTAATCTGCACACATCTGGACTTCATGTGGATATGGTCCAGAGCTGTGGGAAGGCCAGGATAGTTCCCAGCTCTGGTAGAGGAATATATCCTTGTTAAAGCATGCATGATCAGACCTGTGTCATGAAAGTGTCTTCTTTGTCCTCAGACAGGAGTTCCTCAGGTGTGAACTCAGTCTAGCACTACATGCCCTCTCCTCTGGGGAAAGGATGATGACCTCCACTGTTCACAGAAGACTGGAGGATGTCTGGACTCCTTTATTCATTGGGGTTGAGCTGCACAACACTTTTAGCCTGGCAGGGTTTGGAGACCATGCAATGAGTCGACAAGGTTCCTGGATGCCATCCAAAAACAGAGAAATAATTGAGGAGCTAAGGACAGTGTGTCACCGGCTTGAGTCACCTGCCCTGCTAGGGTGAGGTACTAGGAGAGGCTCAAGGTTTTTCACTGTGGCAGTCTTCTCCATTAACAAGAGATGGTTTCATTCAGGCAGGGACCATCCTGGAGGGTCAGATTAATAAGACAAGGAGTCATTTTTCTTATTTTCCCAGAGTCTCACCTCCTTGTATTCTTTATAGGTTTTTTCACGTTTTTTACCTCCACTTTCAGATTTAAGGCAGAGCCTTTGGGGTCCAAGGTATCTGTATATTTTTATTATCTCCCTTCAACTAAGCCTCAAGACCTGGGACATGACTTTTGGTCCTTTTAATCCCACTCCTGAGTCCTGGAACATGTCATGCCCTCAAATGGTTGATGAATGAATGTGTGATATCTACCTCAAGAAAAACACTGGCACAGAACATGGACTGCATGCAGCTCTGTTGCCACAGTAACCAGCAGGTGACCTCAGCGAGTAAAGGTGGCTGAGGGGGCAGACAGCACTTGGGTTATTCATGCTAAATACAAAATAAATGGCAAGAGCCCAGTGACCAGGACCACTCTGAGAATCTACTGTCTCGGGCTTTACCTCGCAGCTGAGGAAGGTTTGTCTTTGACCACTGCATTATGGGTAGAAACAGGAGAATAATGTGGGGGATCCCACGTATGGAGGTGTGGGCATCTCTGTCCTCCTTGTTCACAATCATAAGCTTCTGTAGCCCTTGGAGGTGAGGTCAGACTTACTTGGTGTGCTTGTCTTGGGATTAGCAAGGAGGGAAGCTACAGTAAGCTGGAGAGAGATTTTTGTGGGGTGGCAGGTTTCTCATTGTAATGGATAGTCATCAGCCAACTTTGGAGATCTCTGTTAAGATGCTAAGAGGCTGGCCTCCATCCTTTAAATGCTACAAAGACAATGCAAACCCAGAGACAAATGCTGGTCCTTCCCAGCAACCTAGCAAGAGAATAGACTACACCTGTAGATCCTGTCACTACGTAGAACTGAAATAATATGCATAGAAGAACATTGTGCGAAGGAGGCAAGCCAGCCAGCCAGTGGTGTGATGACCAAGCACACAGAGTCACAGGGTCACACAGAGTCGCACAGAGTCACAGGGTCACTTTCTTGCTTGCTTTGGGAGGTTTCTTTTCTTCTATGGCCAGCTGATGAGAGGGATGTAATTTTCCTATCATTTCTGAGCTCAGGGTGAGCTTGGAGTTGACATTTTAGTACATCATTTTGCAAATAGGAAAAGCATCCTGCTCCTACCTACTGGAGAGGGTCCTCATGCTGTAACTGTGAGAGTGCCTGAACTGGTCAGAACAGCGATGGGTGTCATTGTAACCAGTCATTGTGCACATAATGAGAGGAGTCAGAGTCTGAAATGAAGCAGTTTCATCCAGGTCAATCCTCCACATGGCTGCTGAACTGAGTTTGGTTTTGATTTGAGTTTGAATATTACCTAAATGATATAGTGTCTTAAAATGGACATTATCTGCCATTCTAGGATCAAGAAATACTTTTCTAAGTTAGAAAACTCAAGATGAAGTCGTAAATAAGTAAATATCTGACAAAGTACAATATTCACTTAAATCTAAAATAAGATTTCTGTGAGTTGGGTGTGGCATATGTGGAAGAGCAGAGGAAAAGGAATGTAGTCAAATGTTTACAAAGCAATGTCATAAGATGTAGAAAGAATTTTCATGTAGTTATCACATGGGCACAGAGTTGCTCATAACTACAAAATAAATCATTTTGGTACAAAAATAAAGCCCAGGGAACTAAAATTATATAGAGCCATTTGTTTTATTTCACTTTTCTTGAATAAAATGTTATATGTATGTATATATACATATATATGCATGTATATAACATATGAATACATGTATACATATATAGGCTGTATCTGTATAGACACATACATACACATGCCTAAGTTAGATTTAAAACATCAAGAAATATGTACAGCCACTGCAGAAACACCACTCCAGCTGTAGCCTGTTTGTCGAGTAGCTTTTGATCCATACAGCTACTACATCTATTGTTAAAATGCATAATTGACAGACACCTGAGTCCTCTGACTCCTCTTTTTATGACGGTTCTTATCTTCCATTTTCCTTCATCTCGGTAGAGAAAAATGCAAACCATGGAAATTACCTGCTTTAATACAGGAAGACACGATGCTCAAAGGACACTATTACATGCGTTCTTATGCTTTTTCTTCATGTCCTAGAGCCCAAGGCCAAGCTGATGTGACAAGCAATGTTCTCCATTTAAACTGACAAGGGTCCCAGCCGTGAACAGAGCTGATCCTCGCTCTGCTCCATCTCGCCTGCGTCATGACGTGGTACTTGAAAACAGGCAAACAGGAGACTGCCTTTGCTCTTGCTCTGTGACCTTGACTCCCCTTTTTGCTTCTAGCTTGCTCGCTGGGAGAGTCTCAAGCTAAGCACTGAACATGCTATGCTGATTACCACACCCAGGGAGAAGGTGCCGCAAGAACCAAAATAACTTTTCCGAGGAACAAGTCGTAGGCATCTAAATTACGCCTTTGACAGAGTAATGGATCTTGCCGATGAAACGGGAGCAGAAGGCATCATTTATCTTGACTTCACAAGACCCGTCAACTTTTCTGGCTCCTTTCTGAAGAACGCATTCATAAATAATTTGGAAAATTATGAGTTAGACCTTAAAACCTTTAAGGTAGACTACCACACCTGCGAATGGCACTCCAAATTCATGCCAAACACTGGTTAGTGTAGGGAAAGGAATCATAAGGCAGCTTATCCAGGAAATATCTTGAGCCTGGTGCTATCAACTAACTACTGACAGGAGCTGCTCATGTCTTGATGATTCAGTTTTACATAATTCAGTAACTACACATGTGTTCAATGGGACCATGATGGGGCTGGGCATGCCAATGATGGTGGCTGTCCCTGAAGTGTGGGGTCTCTCCTAAATCTATACGTCAAAGTCCTTGTATTCAGTACTTCAGAATATAACCCAATTTCAGGCTTAGTTTTTTTAAAAGGGAATGATTGAGACCCTTAGGGTAGGTAGTTCTCCAGTCTGACTACTGTCATTATAAGCAAACACTTAGATGTAGACATACACAGAAGGAAGACCTCGTGAAGTTAACAAAGGAAGATGGCTATCCACAAGCCAAGAAAGGAAGCCTTAGAAGAAACCAGCCTGATTTCCTTGGATTTAGAGACCCTGAAACTCTGGAGAATAAATTTGTATTGTTAATGCTTCTGGGACTATGGTGCTGTGTCCCAGTGGCCTAGAAAAGTTTACATAGATCCCCATGTTAAGAAGCAGATACATACGGAATGCCTATGGTATTCAGGTAGCTTGCACTGGGCCAAGAAAAAGCAAGCTACAGGGAGAGTGAAGCACAGGCTGCACAGGAGCATGGCTTGCTCCAGGGCTGGCTATGGCTGATGCAGGGGACTGACCCCTGATATAAGAGGGCTGGAGGTGCCCAAGGAAAAGACTGTCAGCACAAGGAGAGATCACACGGGCTAAGAGTGACAGTGGAAATGTGTCCTCCAACCTGCTTCCAGCTGGTTTCCAAATATGATCCTAGCCCTCATTTAGCTCTTGAATGACTTCTCGGCCTCACTCCTTGTGTTCCTAAGGCACACGTGCTTGGCCAACCACATGTCCAGAGAAGACCACATCTTATACCAAGCAGAAGCTGGAGAAATGTATTCTTCCACAAAATGGTAGAAGCAGAAGCTTCCAAATTGGAAACAGCATATCCTTTTAGAAGAGGTGATTAATCAATGAGAAGCCTTTTACGGGACATTTCCATTCTGGAAATATGAGAATATTCACACTCATTTGGTCCTTCAGAAAGCCTGGTACACAATGAAATAAATCAAAAGTCCATTCTTTAGAATTGAATATAAAGTAAACTTATGTTGCTTTTTTTTTTAAAGTGGCATTTATTCATTGAACATTGTAGTGAGTTTCACAAGACGACTTGTTACAGATACCATGCTGTGTTCATGTCCCTCCTCTGTCTCCGGTCTCTCCTGCTCATCTTTCAGTGTTGACAATTAAGCACACATATTGGTTTCCCCTTGGCTTCAGTTTATTACTGAATGCACATCTGTATGTGTGTACTGAGTACACATGCCCCTGTGTGAGGATCAGAGGACAGTTTTCAGGAGTCCTTTTTCTCCTTGTACTTTTTCGGGGGAAAGCCTGGTTTCCTCCTGATGTGCTAGCTAGCCCAGCCCAAGATTTCTCCTGTCTCTGCCTCTTGTCTCACCGTAGGAGTGCTGAGATTTCAGATACAAGCTATTGAATCTGGCTCATGACGTGACTTACATGGGGAAAACTCAGGCCCCCAGGCTTGTGTCTCACATTCCTTTACCCGTACAGCCATCTCAGTGGCCCAAAGGTTGCGCTTTTAAAATTTAAAATCATGGTTCTTACATGATTTTACATGTAAACCATTTTACATGGTTCTCTATAAATTGGAGTTCAGATGTAGATTTAAGAGGATACAAACACAGAGAATTAAATTTGTATTTTAAAATTACTATTTATAGTAGGGGAGTGTTGTATGTGTGTTATGATGTGATTCTTGTTTTCATCTGTAAAGAATTTATTCCCGGGGTAAAGATAGGACTCCTGCAACAAAGACAGAAGACAAGCAGAACAAGGAACTTCACCGTGAACTGGAGGGCGTGGCGAAGCATTAGTTAGAAAACTGCAGTATTTCATGGCGAAGTCCTGTTTGCTTCCTGGTGAAGCATGGTGAGCTGAAACATGACAAAACAGTAAGGTATATAAACTTACAAAATCTTTCTCTGGGGAGGGAGAGGATACAGTAACACACAAAAGACCTCAGTGGCACGCTTGGATGAAAGGTGAATGGAACAGGCCTGTGTGATACAGGGATAGGGCCTTCAGAGGTGAGGGCGGGGCGTTCGGAGGTGAGGGCGGGGCATTCGGAGGTGAGGGCGGGGTGTTCAGCGAGGAAAGCCAGGTTCTCAGAAGTGAGGGCGGGGCATTCCCAGATGAAGCTAGACCAAGATAATCCCAGTAACCACTACTAAAAACCCCAAAATGCGCAGAGATTAGAGATACTCATGTCTCTTAGGCTTCCCCAAAACGTGCTCTTTACTTTTTTGCTTTCCTTTTTACACAGTCCTTTTGACATTGTGACATGAGATTGCCATTATATAACATTTTCACCTTCAAAGTTCAGACTCATGAGCTGAGCAATCAAGTTACAAAATGCATTGTAAGAGTCTCATAATGCTGTGAGACTTTACCGTTTCATGTTGAGCCATATTCCCAGCTGTCCTTATCTACATGGGACACATAGGCCACAGGTTGGGCACATCTGGAATAAAGTGAATCAAGGAATATGGAGCCCATTGGAAAGGTTATAGGGAGGGAGTCTTCTTCGCCAGGGGCTAAGTCAGAATCTGCTCTCGGGAGGGCAGCAGCCTGCTATTTTACACTTAGCTCCCAGAATGCTCCAGGCTGGTTCATTCCTTCAGGACGAAGTTTGGGGGGAAAAATAACAGAAACTTGGAGAATTTGGCATTTAGAGGTCATCCACTAAAGGGTGGCTCACTGTGATCAACTTTTAGGATCTGATAACTTTGCTGTTAAGTAAGAGCAAATCTTCCAATATTAGATGATTCCTTCCCACATGGAAAAGGGAGGAAAAACAGGTTTAAAAGAAAAATAAATGAAGAAGAAGAAAGAAGAGAAATATTCCAGAAAGTTTTTTTAAAAAAACCTAATATTAAAAAATCCTTGGAGAAGAAAAAATATATTATGGTCATGAAACAAGAATTGCCTACTATAAAAAGGAAGAACACTATATTAGACATTAAAATTTTAATATCACAAATTGAAACTATCAGGAGGAGTGTTAGAAAATATAGGAGAAGCTTAAAACCTGCCCAAGGTACGATGACCAAAAAAGTCAGGAAATGTAGAGCTCAAGAGAAAACACAATTAAATCAGAGGGTTCACTGAAACAAACTTGGGAGGGTTAAAAAAATGACTATCAGAAATTATTTTAAAAGAGAACAAAAGAAATTTATAGGACAAAAAGTCACTCCAAAATCAATAAAGAAAATATCTCTGAAATAAAGTACACGGGTTCTAGATGAAATTGTCCACAAACTGCCCACTAAGCAAAATGATGGATCAAAAGCAATACGTAAGTACATCATTTGGAAATTTCAGTGAGGGAAAATTCTACTGGCTAAAAACCAGGAAATCATAGTTTACCTTCTATATACAGCTGAACTGTGTCACCCAAAGATGGCTGCTCCCATTTTTTGAACTTTATAAATGATGGCACATTTATAAGAGGAGCTTTACAAATGTGATTAAGAATCTTTAGGATGAGATTATTCTAGCTTACCAGGAGAATATTAAATGCTATCACTGGTGTCCTTAGAAGAGACAGATAAAGAGAAAAAGAAAACGATGTCTAGGTGGAGCAGATACTTGAAGATGCTGGTCTTAAAGCTGGCTATGGGAGGGTCACAAGCACAAGAAGCTGGAAGCAGATGCTTCTGGAAGACACATGAGCCCTGATGTCCAGTCTGCTGCTTTGGGACCAGCATTAGTCCTCTGATGTCCAGAACTGTGAGACCATACTTTTCTGTTGTTTAAAGATACCCTATTTGGCTTGGTACAACAAGCAGAGGAAAATAGTGTGCCTCTGAAAGCCCATGGAAAAAAATTAAATAAGGATCCTTCTTAGATATTCTAGGACATCTGGCGGCAAAGCATGCCCTTGTAAGGCATGGGAGTATGGTTTACCATCAAATAAGTAGATAAGAAAATCATAAAGTGTCTACAATATTCGTCCTCTAGGAACTCTTTTTCAGAAGGTGCCACAGTATGTGTCCCCACCCACGTAGAGGAATCTAAAAGATATCTGGAATCCAGACATGGAGGAACCAACACAGGAGAGTCATGAGTGGTCCTCATTGGATGGTAGAGGAGATGGCTTTGGAACAGCACTGTGAAATGGTCTTGAGCCCAGCTGAGGCTGGAAGTACTAGCTTGAAGGAGAAGTGTTGCCAAGGAAACAGGTGGGACACAGAGGTGAGCTGCTGTGTCTGGCAGGTCTGTAAGGCTCGTAGAATGGTTGAGGAGGCAGCAGTGACAGGTGAAAAGCCGAGTCAAGGAATAAAACAATGTTAAACTCTGCATTAGGCCAATATAATGCAAGAAAGGAAAGAGGCTAGAGGCCTGAGCCGACTGTGAACAATGTGTGATACAATAAGGTAAATATTGCCAAGTCGTTTGGTAATGTATCTGTACTGTGGCAGGCAGGAAGTGTATAGGAGGAGGTCCAAGGAGCCAAACCCTCATATTCCATACTGTGGAGCTAGGGCACAATATTTATCATGAAGAATAAATATCAGCCTGTGCCTGGTATTTAGAAATATGAAAATAAATGCCAGAGAAACATTTCAAAGGGGTTGCTGTCAGGGAGTAAACATTACAAACAGCACTGGTGGCATAATTCATGGAATATACTTATATTTCTAAAACTAGTATTTTTTTAGGTATAACTTTGCTTTTAAAAAATTCAGATCGGATAAATCCCTCCTGTGTGGGATGGGATGCACTTTGGCCTTCCACAATTCATTTGCTTATATCTAAGGCACACTCCAACAGAATGTGTGAATTTGTGTGAGAGACTATTCAGAAGTGGCTAAATTAAAATAAGATCCAATATGATTGGTGTGTTTATAACATGGGTAGGGTGTCTAGAACGTGGGTATGTACACAGGAAAACATCAAGAAAACTACTGAGCAAGGTTTAAAAGAGACTGTCTCCCAGAGGAATTCACTTCTGCAGAGATTCTAGTCTTAAACTCATGGTCTTCAAATCTACAAAAAAATAAGTTTCAGTTAAACTCTCCTAACCTGTGGCACTTTGTTAAAGCAGCCCTGGAAGAAAAACATGCCATAGTTACTGTGTATCAATTGTCGAATTTAGGAAAGGGATACAGCATGCATTCTAGATGTGGGTTGAATTGCCACTGTCAGTCACATGGGAGGAAAGGATAAAGCCTGAAAATGAGAAGTCCTTGAAGAACATAAAGGAGAAGTCCCGACTTGGGTTGAGCATAAACGGCAGCTTTGGGGCTAATAGACCTGGAACTTTCCTGACAATGAGTCGAGCTAGCTGCTCTCTACCATAAGGAGTCAAGAAGGGATGTGGTCTAGGGAAGATTCTCAGCTTTAGACAGCTGTATCCTTCTGGGTGGGACTATCTGATCCTTAGTGTTTGGTGACACCAAGTTCACAGCCTCCCCTTGGTTATACCTGGCCCAGATGGGAGATTTCAGGAGGTTCAACTAAGGAACAGATGGATCAGGGTGTCAGTGTCTCCAAGGAGCACAGCTTTGACCACATGACAGCAAACTCTTTTGGGTTGCACGAACAGCATGGTCTCTAACCCTGTTAGCTTCCAGAGGCTAAGGGGATGCTGCTTAAGAGCTTAAAATGTTCCTTTGTTTTTAATTCTTTAATCAAAACTACATCAAGAATACAAGATAAGAGCCATATTTCACTTGACTAAATGTTTAAAGCACATTCCCATTTATCTGATGGGAGGTACACGTGTACTCTATCCAGCACACACATTTTCCTTTGTGCCCTGGATTCCATTTCTGCTGTGGTACTTCCTGCTTCTCCGGTACCACCATTTCTCTTTTCCCCTGAATTATTCTCACTAGTACACATTCCTGCTAGAAATTCTCATCTTAAAAAGATTTTTTTTCTCTTGATCCCACATTCCCCTCTGCTCTTCCTTATATCAAACTCCCTGAAAAGGATGGCTGCATTCACTCCCTTTGCTTTTTATCTGCTATTCTTTCTTGGAGCTGCCTCAAACAGACTTTTGTCTCCATCGCAGCACTAGAAAAGCACCCTCTAAGGGCATGGCCAACAAGGACCTCCTTGTTCCTGACCTTAACCTCTTAGCAACATTGGCCACGGCTGGCCCCTCCCATCCCCTTACAGCCTTTCCTTATCTGGTTTCCAGGACACCACATTCTCCTTCTTTGTCTCTTTCATCTCTAACCTCTCTTTCTCCGAATTCTTTTTTTTTTTTTTTTCTTTTCTGTTCTGCTGACTTTTCCTCTTTCAGATTGCTAAATGCCCAAGTAGCCCCAGGCTCTTTCTGTATTATATTCCTTAGGTGAGCTCATCCCATTTCATGGCGTTAAAAATAGCCATGAGTTGATGATGGCTCTGAGATGTAAACGTCCAGCATCTCCTTCTCTGGAGTCCATGTTGATGAGCATGAACCTAATTAAGCTCCAGCTTCATCCTCTTCCTCAGAAACCTAATTCTCTCCCATTCTTTCTTGCTTTCAGGAAGGGAGGCTGAACTGTCGGAGTCAATCAAATGGCCTTTGCCTTAGGACAGACTGTCTTTATTATACATCTCTTTTATTAGAATTTTTGCTATTTTTAAACACTATCTTTTTCCTAGCAGGATTCAGAGCCAAAGACGATAGGAATACAAAATTAATAGGAAAAGCCACTAAAGGGAAGAAAAGGTTATTTCTATCCAAGAATAAGTAGAAATCAAGAATATAAAAGAACCATCTAATTGTGCCTCATTCTCTGATTACCAACTCCTCAGAAATTAAAGATGAAAATGGGGGTGTACACCATCACTACAGAGACTAGGAGAGGCAAGAAGTTCTTCCGTGTGGGCTCAGATAGCCCCTGGATAGATGAGCCACTGAAGAGGGAGCAGTGACATCTTTTCTCCAAGTACTTATAAGACCTGAGTCATCAACAGTCTGCTCTGGAACATGTCAAGGCAAGCACTCTAGGGAGAAGGAGGAAGCATCTAATTACCTCCCCGGGGTCCATATAACTGAGATTTATAATGCCCCATCCCGTCACCACCATCCTTTGGTTACATAGCGAACATGCAGCATTAAACCCGCCACCATCTGGGACTTAGCCAATGCCAATCAGTGCCGGCATGGGGTTCACACCAGAGACGGTGGTCACACATTTGTGGGCCTCTGGCATAAATATTTTATTTTCATACACAGTGCCCTTCAAGTTTCCTTCAGAAAGCACCACAAATAACAGGTTTTAGCACATCAGGTGATATTTTGCTTCCTGGAGCATTTAAATTAATTTTCTATTACCAATGCAAATGTGTACTTTCCAATTTACCCACTGCACAATAAAACCTAATTTAAAGCAATTAATGTTCATTAATGGCCCCATCTGCATGTTTTTCACTTTATCTTTAAATACTTGAGACATGGTATCCACAGCTTATAGCTCACTTCTTATCAGCATGGATTCGTCTCTTCAAGGTAAGTCTAAAGCTTCCATGCCAGGATTTCAACTCTTTACAGGAAAATCTCACTGTTCTTAAAAGAAAAAGTTGAATACCATGATGATAAACATACTTAATGCAAAACAAGGCCACACTCCTGTCTCTTGTTCTCTGCCTCTTTGCCCACAGCTGGATTGGCACATCAGTGAGCTGGTGCTGGTCACTGGCAGTAGCAACCACCTAAGCTTCTATGTTGTTCTCCATGCCACGGAAGGGCACTGAATGGGCAAGTGGGTTCCTGTGTCAGCAAGTGGATCTGAGAGTCACTGTCTTGCCGTTTATTACTCGTACTCACCATATGCACTGGTGAACAGTGTTCAAACTTTGGGAACAGGAGGATTTTTGTTTTCATACTAAAGGAAGGTGTTCCCCCCACATCTCCAAAGCCACTATGATAATGTTAGAAGATAAAAATAGGCTGTAACAAACAAGGTCTTCTAGAACAGCCTGCTGATGTGCAAGCTTGTCCCTTATCTCCTCTCTCTCTCTCTCTCTCTCTCTCTCTCTCTCTCTCTCTCTCTCTCTCTCTCTCTCTCTCTCTCTCTCTCTCTCTCTCTCTCCCTTCCTCCCTCCCTCTATCTCTCTCTCTTCCTCCCCCCCCCTCTCTGTGTATGTGTGTGTAAGACAGAAAGACAGCATGATCTTTATGATCTTTAACTGTTCTGGGTTCTACAAAATGTTTAACATAGTAGCAACTGTATTAAGGGAACTGCAAGGATTACAATGTGTTACTATGTATAAATTCTTTAATCCAGAGGTTGGTAAATGGCAATGTTTATGTAGGATGTTATGGTGAGAAAACCAAAGCAGCAGGTACCTTGGAAAGAACAGACATTTCCACTAGGAGCCATGACTGAGGTGCTAAAATTGGCCTCTGGGGGTAGAAACATGAAGGCTGGCAGGAAGGCACAAGCAGGTGGCTTCTTGTCACCGCCTCTTACTGTCCTAGAGAAATCACAGCAAGTACTCTTTCTGCAACACTACTACTGTGTCTGAAGCCTCAAGGTCAAGTATATGTGCGATTCTTATGGGGAACAAAGAGATATGTTGATATTGTAACATACATTTGCATTTTAAAAACTAATGGTACTGAATATAGAGCAACACACAAGACTTCTCTATTTGTGAAGGAAAAAAAATAGTTAAACATGTCCACATGTGTGATTTCAATGAAATTTACATTTACCAGTCATTACCATTTCTGGAGAAGGCAAACTGCTATTGTGCTTGTCACTGGAGGGACAGATGGAGGAGAACTTAGGAAGCTGACGGGCAAACTGACTGAAATGAGTCAAATTTACGTCCCTACCCACCTAATGGCAAGCAATTATCTCTGAACTAGATAACAAATGTGCTTCTTTATCCTAAAACTTGACATACATAATAGACGTTTCCAGAAGGCATATTTTCTGTAAGGAAGAGCTGCTTCTGTATTCAACACTTAGTACAAGAGTTTAATTGGATACAGACCCTCCTGGACTCTCTGGTTCTAACTGAGATATTAAGAGAACAGAACATTTACCTGGAGTTGTTGGTTACCTTCTAGATCTATTTCCTGTTTAAATATTGACTTACAAATGTAGTTTTACTTCATATTCAATACCATTTACAGACCTGGGCATTGGTAAAATATGAACTACTTTCTATGAAATCCATAGTCATACTATTTTATTAATATCACAAATAAAACAAATAGAAGTGGGAACTTTGGTGTTTGCCTTGAATTGAAGATTGCTGGCTTGACAAAGAATGTTTGGCAAATGTGACTGTCATCTTATCTATTAAAAGAGGGAATTTATTTTGGTATATATCACCATAGGTGACAATTTGTAATTCAATTTTATTCACATAGATTTTGTGGTATTTAAGGTTCTCTGTATTGTCAGTTTTGATTATTTTGTTTCATAAACATACTCTGTAAGATACAGTAACCAAACAGAAAACTGTATCCTATATAAAATTGCATTTATTGTAATAAAATACAAGACCAATTTGAATTATTTTCATGTCTTTCATAAATGCATAACATATAGGCTATTTTGCAAAGAGTAAACATATAAAATAAGTTAAATGGAAAGTATGAATATATATTAATATGTTTTTATTATAAATACCAATATATTTATAATCCAATTCACTTATGTTTGAAATAAGATATTAGAGTAGAGCATATTGTTTTAAGAGCTTACCTATGGTATCAAATAAGAACAGAGAAAGTATCTTCAACCACTTAAAACTTATTATAAAACTAGCTTCATAGTATAATAATCTTAATCTAGTAAAAATAGAGAAAGGAAAGACAGAACTCAGATGAATCTGTGACATTCCACTGGGTTGATGATGGATAATTTTAGTTCAAAAGGAAAGGCAAAAAGGAAACAGAATGTAAAAGCATAAAACCAATCATCTACTAAACGTGGTTAGATACAAAAAGTATGGAGAAGAATTTGAATTGTCCAGGTTTTATTTGGCCTTAGAGATTAATGACAAAATCTTGAAAAAGAAGGTAAGCGTACAATCACATGCAGCAGAGAATAGGAAGCAGAGACTAAGTTTCCAAGGATATCGACCCTCTTGGCTAAGGAGTAGGGTAACACTAGCTGGATAGAAGAAGAGAAGATAGTATGAGCTACCTCTGCCTTGCTGTGACGCTCTCAACAAACCTGGAGGAGTGTTTACTGGTCGGAACGAGTGAGGGAGAGAGATGAATTCTTAGAACACAGAGAGGTCCTTAGTGAGGCACAGATCTCCCAGAAAGCACCAAGCGTGCAGCCCAAACCAGTCACTGAATTTTGGGGATGGTCAGCTGACTCTGTCTTGAGCAGTATTCTCTGTTACAGAGCTCAGAGGTGTGGGGTAGGACTCAGATAAGGATGAAGAAGAGGGTGATGAAGATGCCATGATAATTGCTGTCAAGAGTCATGGAAAGCTATTTGCATGGATAGCCACACACCTTCCATCTACTGTCCTATTCTATGTATATCCCACTGTTACAAATGAGAAGGTAGAGACTTCCTTTTCTGTCAGTGTCTGTGATTTTATGTGATTTGTTTTGCTTTGCTTTTTGAAACACAACTTTATATTGAATCTACACAACCTACTGTTGTATTTCAGGCTGGACTGGAATTTACTTTCTAGTTCAGTCTGGCCTTGAACACACAAAACTCCTTCTACCCCTGGCCCTATAGTGCTACATTATAGGCATGAACTATCACATTAAGCCTGTGATTTTTTTTATGTAACTTTAGTGAGGCATAATTACATAACATAAAATAAACTTGTTGCATGTACAGATTTGGATTGTATTTAATAAATGTTTAAAGTGGTCAGCTCTCACCTCATCAGTTTTAAAATGTTTTTGTCATTCTAAAATATCCCCTTAAGGCTTGTGTGTACTGAGTACTGTTCCAGCTCCCTAAAGTGGCTTTATAAATCTTTCTTGTATAGAAATCTCACACAAACAGATTCATGCAGTATGATAGTTCTTCTCATATGTCCTTTCCCACTTCGAGTAACATTGTGATGGTTCATTCACTCTGTGGTATACATTAGTAGTTTGTTATGCTTTTTGTTGATGAATACCATTTAGCTGTGAATATGGATTTGAATTAGATGGAAAAGAATTTGGGGGTTTCTATTAATAGGTTTGTATACATTTATTGTCTGTTTTTTCTAATATATTGACACTATAACATGAAATGTCTCTACTTCTAGTAAAATATTTTATCTTAAGATTTATATTATTTGATATTAATATGAGGACTCTAGTTCTAGTACTATTATTGATACATATTTCACATATATTTTCTTCTAGAAATTTTATAATTTTAGGCTTTTACATTTTTATGCTTTTTGTGTAGGCTTTTGTATACAGTAAAATAAGAACTAGGTGTTCAATTTTACTCTTGCCATGTGGGCAAGAAACTGAATAGTTTTCCTAACATAATTTATTGAATAGATTTTCTTTTCCCTGCTGTGCATGAACAAATACTAGCTGAGATCCATTTGATGTTTGTTAAACTTTTATTATTTGTTGAGAAAAATATTTATTTTTCATAGCAATTTACAATTTTCAAAACATTTCTGTGTCCATTAACATTTTATCTTACAGAAATTCTGACTTAGGTGTTATTACACCCAAATCCCAACTGATGATTATTTTGTGTCATAAATAAATGGAAGAAACTTAATGGGAATTGAGTTCTGGTGCATTGATATAC
Organism: Mus pahari; assembly: GCF_900095145.1. Taxonomy (NCBI): domain Eukaryota; kingdom Metazoa; phylum Chordata; class Mammalia; order Rodentia; family Muridae; genus Mus; species Mus pahari. The sequence goes on along the minus strand of NC_034597.1, from coordinate 106,758,457 downwards.
TTCAGACTATATAAAGGAGATTCTCTTCATTAAAAATTTAATTGTCTTTTAATTCCACAGCTTTTGTGTGAAATAAAGGTACATAATGATTCAGTACACTTAACAGAGAAAACAAATTTCTAATTGAGTTCANAAGCCATAAGGGATTAAATGAATGTTAGTACATCCATAAATTACATGGTATCTAGTTATCAAGAGTGGCATTATGTTGAAAATTTGTATGAAAATATATTCATAATATAATAAGTAGAAAGAAGTCTCAAAAGACTAGGCATAAACAGAATTAGGTAATCTAGAAATGGATGGACACATAAACAGTCAATTGATGTTGGCAAAGATACTAATGAAAATCAGTAGGAAGAGCATTCATTTCCTCTGAATGCTGCTGAAGCATTAGATACAAACAGAAGAAAAAAAAAATATGGTCCATTATTTCATTTACTGTTTTGAAATTATTATAAAGTAGACAATAAATATAAAAGCAGAAAGATAAAACATCTAATGAAATTCAGAATATTTTAATGGCTTAAGACAATGCTTTTCCTTTATTAGTACATAAAAAAAAGCAAGAAAACAATGTTCACAAAAACCTCCACAATACTATAGTTACTTAAGAAAAATAATTAATGGTTACTAAATGCTATTATTCTGCTAAATGGATAAATTATTCAATTGATCCCTAAAAACTTGTCATTATACCCACAGATAAGTACATCTCTCACCCCTCGTCAGCAAAGCTTCTTTTTGCAGCACATGACAATTAACACGGAGACCCAGCACCATTCAGTGTGCAGAGAAAAAGAGTGGTTCAGCTGTATCTATATCCCAACCCTTGTGCCTTTAGGCTCAGGGATCATTGAGGAAGTGTGTTGGAAAGACTGTAAGCGACAGACGTAGGGGATGACCAGAGCAAAGCAGTGGTTTTTTTGGACACAACCGGCATGTTTCAAGTATGAACTGACAGTAGGTGTGACTGCACAAAACCTGAACAAGACCAAGCCAAGCAAAGCTCAAACTGGAAGAGGGGTGTGGTCAGGTACTGTCAGCATGGAGGAGGGTCGTGGTCAAGCAGTCTGAACACAGAGGAGGGGCAAGGTCAGGTAGTCTCACACTCAGTTGAGTAGTTATTGGCAGTTGAGTTAATTTTCTTCAGAACTATGTTAAGAGTCTAACCAAACTGTAATAGATGGCCCTATGTGTGTTCACACCCAAGCAGCATTAAGTTCACCCCATGTGTTTAAAAGAGAGAGAAGATATTATGTGAGAGTGAATAGTAGTGGGTATGGGAGCAACTAGATCCCTATGGCAAGCCTCAAGACCACAATACCACTTGTTCCTCAAGAATGTGGAGAAGAGGAGACACTGTTGCAACAAGTGTGGAAAACTGTTTGTCAATATATATTAAGGCTATATATATATTCACACTGTGCACAAGAATGGACCCAAGAGAAATAAAATCTTTCTCTCTCTTTCATCCCTTCTTTCACCACTCCTCTCTCTCTCTCTCTCTCTCTCTCTCTCTCTCTCTCTCTCTCTCTCTCTCNCACACACACACACACACACACACACAGACAGAGAGAGAGAGAGAGAGAGAGAGAGAGAGAGAGAGAGAGAGAATTCAAAGAAGAGTAATCTTAGGCCATGCTACATCCACGTTTTGACAACATGTATGCAGTCATTCTAGATTCAGTTTCAGAGCAGGTATGTCACTATTCTGTGTATAATTTCATTATTCTAGTCAGTTTGTTCTGAAATTCAGGCTTTGGAATGTGCTAAAGTCTTAAGTTGCATAAACTTCAGTTCTGGTTCTCAGAAGGCACAGTGTGTGGGAGGAGCCTCTAGCTCTGTTTTCGCTGCTAATGTGTCCAACTACTTCTAATGCCTCCTCCTGTGTCCCACTAAGAAGTTCTCAGCATGGATTCATGGCCAGAGGACTTTAGCAACTCTCACCTGTAAGTCCCAGGACCTGGGAGGCAGGGTCAGAAGAGTACAGGGTCAGTCTCAGGTACATTTCAGTTCCATATCTTCTGGGATTGCATGAGAATTTGTCCCATAAAACCAAGCAAGTTAAAACAAAACCAAGCCCTAAGATCCCAAAGCTATTCACATTGTCTAATAGTCAACTTGTATTTGGGGGCAGAATCAAAGCGAATAATCAAAACACAACCCAAAAAGTGCATGGGTGAAGTCTCCCAGCAATTGGGAAATCTCTCTTGGTTTCTGACTGGGAGAAATAACAAAATAGAGTCCTCATGATCTATGTTCATCTCAGCAAAGGGTTTAGTAAAAAGATAAAATAAAAAAAAAGTGGCCTCATTTGAAACTATTTTTAAACATTTTCATTTTCTTTCAGAACAAACAATTGACAACCCAAAACCGGTTACCAGTTTCCAGGTGACTATTATGAGATGGTTTTAGTTAACTAACACAACGAGACAGTCCTTAGTATATACCACTTGCTGTGGTGTTCCTATATCCAAAGATCAGCCCAATATGAGTTGAGGGTAGTCAAATCGTACACCTCAAAACGTGAACCTTTACAACAATTACCAGTGGTATTGTTAACTGCAGCAATGTTTTCAGAGAGCCTTCCTTCACAAAGGTCCTTAAAGACTGGAGGCAATTCACATCACAGATTCCTAAACACCTGTGTGACTGAATTCAATCTTCCTTTCAAAGAAACATACAAAACAATTTGTTCTGATGTTCTGCACAATCAGGAGCAAATAGGTGAGATGCTTTCAAACCAGAAACATGTACATCACTCATGCAGCACAAGGGGCAGATGGTTTTTATACCATCAGTACTCTTCCTTGTGCACACCAAGTACATCAAAGCAAATCACAGCTCACAAATAAGAAAAACAGAAGAAAGCAAATGACAGAAACAGATCAAAGAGAATGGAAGACATGAGGGAGGAAAAGAGAAAAAAGGAAGGAAGGTGAGAGAAAGAGGAGGGATGGAGGGAGGTAGGGAGGGAAGAGGGGGAAGGAGGGAGGGAGGGAAGGAAAGAGGGAGGGAAGGAGAGAGAGGGGGAAGGAAGGGGAAGAGAATAAACAAAGGGAGGAAATTAGAACAAAGAAGAGGAAGAAAGACTGCACACACACATACACACATGTGCACACACACTTATACATACATGCATTCACACACATGAAGCATGCATATGTTTGTAAACCATTTTACACAGAGGTGTTTATATACATGTATGTATGAATTTAAAGATATTCAAATATGACTGCATTTTGTATAATAGTAGAGGTTTAGCACAATATGTGTGCATGTATGAATATACTACTTTAACCGAAAATTTAGTGTCTTATTTTGTATGAAGAGAGGCATATGTTATTTCAGTTTTCCCACAAGTTAGAGCATTAACCTACTACAGTTTTGCTGAGTCAGAGGCAATTTTATGAGTCGCCCTGGTTACCTGTCGTCCACTTTTGATGCAAATCTGACTATTAACTTGTTTCTGTGAGTATTATGGTGACTGGGATGAACAGGAAAGGCTCTTTGATTCCATATTGCATCTGTCTCCTTTGCTGCCTCAGCCTTTGGGTAGGTTCCTAATCAGCACTGTCTGTGGACCTATTGATTACCATGGAACATTTATCTGGAATGTAATATGGGGTTACTTAACCAAGACTTGTCTAGTCTCTCTGCTAAGCTAATGATACTTTTCAACTTCCCAAAACTAGATAAAAGGAGAAACGTTATATCTTATATACATATAGATATACTTATCTACATTCAAATAGTCTTTTATTTACCACAATTCAACTTACATTTTACAACAGGATTTAAGCCAGACCCTTTCAGCTGGTAGGTCACAGCTCTCACATTCAGCCTCAGACTCCCGAATCACAGTGGTTTGGCCTTACCATGCTACTCGGTAGAACTAACACTTCAGATTTTGATATTTGATCTTTATCATGGTAAGAGAAGACAGTTGAAATTCTCTCCTGATACTGATCACAAGATCAAGAGAAGGAGCCAATACTCTACAGTGTACTTACTACAAAATGGAAATTAGGGAAGGGTAGGTCTATTAAATTCATTTTCAACAAACTTCATTTTCAATAAATGAGTTTGTAAGAATGGAATCCATTATATGTCAAGAAAGATCTCTATGATAATATACATGTGCATGCGTGTAAAGAATGAGAAAAGATGTTATAAAGATGTATTATATTAAGGGTATATCCTGATATCCATATACAAAGTTAATATCTGACATAGTCTTCAACAAACATATATACCAATTATTATGCTTCTAAACCTCTGGTTTGTATCATGAATCCAAAGATGAATATATTAATCATTCCAAAAGCACATAGAGAAGACTTCTAGTAAGAAAGAATGTGCCGTGGAGATGAAAAGCCAAGGAGAACATGGCTTCTGTGGCCATGTGAGATTTAGTCCTCAGCAGGAACAGACATGTAAACAAGTAATTGTATATAAATAAAGGAGTGGAAAGATAGTTCCTCACCTGAAATCTAGGCATAGGTGTAGGGTTGTTAGGGACAGGAAGTTTTCTGGAGCTTGATGGCTGCCAGCCTAGCTTTATGTTGACTGAAAACCCTGTCTCAAGGGAAGAATGTAGTGAGTGAAGAAACAGGACACCCATGTATGTGCAAAGTACATTCTCTCTCTCTCTCTCTCTCTCTCTCTCTCTCTCTCTCTCTCTCTCTCTCTCTCTCTCTCTCTCTCTCTCTCTCTCTCTCTCTCTCTCTCTCACACACACACACACACACACATATGACACATGCATGATAAACTATAAGTACAGTCATCCTGACCAGGTCCAGGACTAAAGAGAATAGAGGAAGGAGGAGGGCCACAGCACAGCTGATGGTGGGAAGAACCAGGCAAGTGTGTTTTAAGAGGGACACTTCTTAGCTCACTTTAACAGCTGAAGATGACAGTTATGCAAGCCAATATAGAAATATCAGCTATGGCATAAGAGAGCATTCCATGGCACTCAGGGCAATGGCAAGTAGATTCTGGTACTTGGGATGCAAACAGGAAGAGCAACAAGTTTGGGTGCAGGTGCCAAGCTGAGGCTGCATCTGAGGGTGGACAGATCCTGAGATCATCAGTGATGACAGTATGTGGAATAGAAGGACTCTTCATGGATTCTTCATGGACTATGATCAGAAATGCATTCCTTTAATTAAAAAATAAATAAAATGGTACAAAGGAATAAGAAGAGACAGAGATTACAGTAATGAATTAAGAGAAAAACTAGAATAAGTAAACATTTTCTCACTTCATGGCACATAGTATTGGCTGAATAAATATATATCATAGGGGCATAGAAAGGAAAGGGTTTTAAAATATGGTCTGCATCTTAATGGTAGTTGGTGCTATCGAATAAAGTTAATAATATTTGGGGAATCATAGGAATTAAGTGTACAGAACACATGGGTAAAATATCAGAAAAACAGTACCACCTGCCTGTGTTAAGTTTGTCACTTAACTTCTCTACACACAGCAAGAATTTACAGGATAGTGAACACATAAGATTTGAAGGTCCATTTATGGCTTCACACTGTGCTTCTCTGAATCGCTCTCCTGTTTCAATCTCTTTTCCTCAGTCAGATGCAGCTGCCTGCTTTGAGTTAATGCTCCAACTGCCTTTGGATGTGAAGTGAGTTCTACTGCCCCTCTTAATATTCAGAATTCCGTTTCCAATTGGGTATGCTGTTAGCTGTTTCAAGGAAACACAATCCTAATTTTAGCCGCAACCTTGCATCCAGTAGTGACTCAATGATGTCTCCCATGTCTAAGGAGGAGTATACAGTACAGTCACAACTTCACCCCACCCCTGGGGAATCTTACAGGTGAACAACCAAGGAAGGACTTAAATGGGGAGCAGTTTTGCCAGACTTTGGACATTCCAAAGAAATGAAAGCAATGATGAATTGTCTTTCAAGATAGGCAAATCATTCAAGAAGACTCATAGCATGCTACCCACATGCCAGCCACTGCTCTTTATGTGCATAGAGCAGGCCACCAGCACCCTGTTCCCATGCAGCTGAACTGCTAGACAAGACGTGCACAGGATAAGCCAGAACATGGTGAGTGTATATATTAGAGGATATGTGATGTGGAAACTCAGAGCAGGGTACAGGTCACATCTGAAGAATGGTATAGGTAGACACAGAATAGTGTGGTCTGTGTAGTACTCCTTAGACATGGGAGACATCACTGAGGACTTGGGTAGAGGGAATTAGCTATGTGAGCTTGGGATTCAGGAGAACATCTGGGAAAGAATAACTAGCAGGGAGATTTCTGGGAAATTTAAAAAGAGCAAGTCAGGGTAATGTGCAAGAGGGGCATGGCAGGTAATAACAGAAAATCGTCGGTGATCCCTACAGCATACTTTAAGCCATAGTAAGCATATCTGCTTTCACTCTGACTAAAGGGATCCATTTGGTGGTTCATCTTTCAGCTACCTGAGCAGATGTGTTAAACTGATAACTGAATATCAGTTATCTGCAGAGAGGTTAGAGATGGAAATGGAAGGGGGGAAGTATTTGACATATAAACTGTAGGGTAAGTCATGAAACATGATGGGAATTTAAAAGGAGTTAATTGTAGAGCAAGTAGCTCTTCAAAACATAACTAAGGACTTAATCTAAATGCAAGCCGTCCATAATAAAGGAATGCGGACATTCATGGCAATGTTCCTATGGAGTAGAAGCATCTGCCCGTGGTGAGGGATGGCAAGACAGACAAAGACTTCTACTTCATGGGTGCTGTATTTGAATTGCATTTTCGAATTTTGGATGACACGTGATCCCGTGCTGTTAAATGTTTAATCATCAGCTCTGTAGGGAAGAAAGCAAATCTTGCATTTGCCAATCTCTCTGGTGTAAATACTCTATCGCGGCCAATTTTGAGACAAAGTATGAAAGCTATACTCAGTTAAAAGTAGCTGGAAATATAGCAGCCAACACAAAAATTTTTAATGTCTTTTGGGGGGATACATTTTAAAGGTGACCCAATTGAATCCACCTAAAATGACATCTTTTGGGGGATACAAAAGGATAAAGAATAGTAAAGTACTGGCAGGATGTAGATGAATGCCCTATTAAAGGGCCAAAAACATCTCTTTTTTAACTTAAATGAAAAGTAAGCTTGAAGATACAATTCAATGGTACAGAACTTACTTAGCACATTTGCAGACACTGGTGTCATCCACACTACTGAAAAATAAATGAATACATAGAAAAAGAAAATGTAAAAATAAAAGGAAAGAAAAGTATGACTTTAAATGGCTAAATATTTTTCAAACATTTCTACATTCATTTTGTTACTGGGGTCAAGTATCTCCTTCCTTCTTTCTTTCTCCTTTTTCTGTAATGTAATAATAAACCAGGGCCAGGTGGAAACTTTTCTTTATAATCTTTTCCAGAATGGATGTAATGAGTAAAATGTTTAAGAAATTATGGAAGGATTTCAGTTTGGACTTGAACTTGATGAAAAATAATTTACTCCCTTTCAGCTTTCCTTAAAATATCACGTCTACATGACCAACATATGTTGTGATGATTTAATTTGGTTGACAACTTGACCAAATCAAGAATAACCTAGAAGACAACCCTGTGGCTGTGCCTGGTATAGTGTTTTTAGATCCTGTTGGCCGAGGTTGGAAGACCCACTGTGAATGCAAGCCATCCCAAGGGCTGAGATGCTCTACTGAGCAAAATGGAGACACAATCCATTGAGCACCAGCACCCTATATCCTTATCCTTCCTAACAGCTGTCGCAGCATGGCCTGCCTCCTCAAGCTCTTGCTACCATCTCTGCTGAAACGAAGACTTCTCTGTTATTCTTGCCAGGTATTTTGTCAATGCATTGAGACACCTAATGGAAATGCATGCAGTTTGATTTTTTTACAAATGGTTGCAGTGGTGTTTCACACTTGTTTAATTCCTTTTTCATCTGTCAGAAATCTAAAAGACAATGACATCAGTCACTGTTGAAGGGTTCGCTTACCATGGGTACATTTAGCCAATCTGTCTTGTCTATATAACTTAATTGATTAACACTAGAACAAAAAGTATATGTTCTTTCTTTGCTTTTCTTTAGTTGGATTTAAGGTTTAGTGTAGACAGGCCCTAATCTATAGCCCAAAGTAGGTGACCTGGTACTTGCCCAGCCCAGCTTTGAACTCGTGGCAATCCTTTTGCATTATTCTCCAGAGTGTTGGTTATTCAACACCACACCAGAAGAGTCTATCTTCTAGTATGAATTATTAATTATCTCTACAAACCATCCATGATATGTTAACTAGACATAGGTTTTAACATTCAGAGTGACAGAATATTTAATAAACTCCACTTAACTTTGATGGGCCACACATACATGGAAATAATGTTTTTGAATTTTATAAGATAGTCTTATTATCTTCCTGAATATATTTTTATCAAACTAAGAACTGCATGGTTATTGTTTTTTTTTTTTTTCACTTGAAAAACATAAACACTGTAAGCAGATTTGCTTGGGGTAAAATTAAATTTAGAATCCACCCACAGTGTCTGCTGCATGCTGTAAAGAAGCCCACCTAAATCTAAAAATTCTGAGAAAAATCTCTGCACCCCCTCCCCACATGCTGTTAGGATAGCTGACTGGTCTTCCTGGTCCTCAGCTCAGTACTAAGTGTTCTCTCCCGATGCAACTGAACGATCACTCTGAACATTACACAGGCTCCAAATCCAAGGAGTGTTCTGCCTTCAGGATGTCAAAATTATGACTTGAAAAAAAGAAAGCTGTTATATATTCCCCAAGTAAAGTCAGGATGGAGCCTGTGAGTCTCTTCCAAGAGGCATTGCTCCATCCCAGCACTGGGGAACCTCTCCCCCAGGGCCCATCTATGAAATGAGAACAATACGGAGACTTATGCGTTCATATAATTGATCCACTCTCATCCGCATAAAGGGATGGAAAAGTCTCAGATTATTAACAGTTCAGTGCTTTTACAGCTCCCACCTACCACCCACTTACCGAATTCAGATTCCCCCTAATTGAATTACCGAGAGCAGCCCAGATGACCTTAGTTGTCCAAGTGCTATTTATCACATTTTGTTTTAAGTGAATTACATTTTAAAATGAAAATATTCTCTTCATCTATTCTCCCTCTCATAGTAATTATATTCTTCGTGCTCTAATGTTCTTGTGACTTTTATTTTCAAGAAACAACTATTAACTTTCACATAGTCAGTGACCTTGCTTGGATGACTCTGCCCCACTCAGATGACCTTGACGCAAAAATTATAGAAGCTTCGATTGGCAAGTTCACCAGCATCCAGTAAACTATGAAGAGGCTAAGAGCTCCTCATTCCTCAGCGCTGGCATCCATCATGTAAAGACACATAAAAAGGAAGGGCAAATTCCAATGACATACATCCAATAAATTGGAGACTCTTGTCACGGTAAACGCCATTTCAGCTGTTCCTAATCACAACGCATAATGTGCCTACATTACTGATTATTTAACCCCTTTACTTCAGCTTTTATGAGAGATTCTTCCATTCTTGGTATGCATCTTTGGATGTCCTCAGTTTTCTCTGTTACAGGATTTTCTGAGTCTGTCGGATGGCATCTTGAATATTAGTAGCACAATGTTTTTGCAATAGCATATGATGAATAGTCACAGATGGAATAATTCTGAAAGGGCACTTAGCTCCACGTAGACTGTTGAAAACCTCTCAGTTGTTCATGGACTGTCTTCAGTCCAGAAGCTACCACTGGGCAATTTGTATGACAATTCTTCCCTCTTTATGATAAGAGATGAGTTCAAAGTTCCCTTGCCTGGATCTAAGGATAAAGTGCGTTCACAATCAAGCATGAATACCAAGTTTGTTTGTGAATGGAAATGGAGTGATTTAATATGGGACACATTTGTGCCAGCCCTAGTTTTCTCTATTGGATGTGTTCTGTTAAATGTTAAAATCATAGCACATAGAAATGAAATTTAGCACACAGATATTCTCATGCATGTCCAGGCCTTCACACTTAAACATCACATCTCACGTGAGCATGATACAAGAAGTTCAGCAGTAACTCGGGGCAGCCATGGAAGAAATCACAGCGTGAGATTACAGCCCATGGCTCAGATTCACATCCTGTTTGGCAGCTGCTCACACTCAGTGAAGTCACATGATCCTATAGGCCTATTTGGCTAAAAGTAGATGTCATGTTCACAGTAGGATTTTGCTCTAGAGTCTTTTTACACAAAGCCCCCTTTTTTAGGAGAGGTGGAAGAGACATCAGTGTCTTTGTAATATACCTGAGATGCTCCTGGATTTTCCTCTTTGTAACCCTTGCTCCCAAATAACCACTGGTTTAACCCATATATTGATGCCAGGAACTCTATTAAATAATACATTTAAACAACTTTATATCTCTGGATCTTTTCACACTTCCCCCTTCAGAGGAATTCAGCACATGTATTAGAACCTGAAGTGAGTGTTTTGGAATCAGAATTGATTTAGGTTATATTATTTACCCAAAATGTAATTTTCTTTAAGACCATCCATTAAATGATTGTCACATTTGGAACATGTTTTCTCTGCAGAGAGCCACAGAGAAAAATCCTCCACAGAAGTTTCTTTTCTAAAATTTGGTTTGTCTAGTTGCCACACTAATAAGCAGGTGGCAGACTCCGAGGCTGGTTTTCTAGACTTACATTTTCATATACTGTCTCTGATCCTAAGGCAGAGCAAGCCATAGTTTTTGGCTATTCACTCTGCCATCATACCCTCGAGTTGCTGGACACATGGTGCAAAGCCAGCCCTCACCACATTTCCATTCTTCCATGAACATCAGTCAGTTTCCTAAGCTGCCTGTATTTTCTGTCCTTCATGCCCCCGGGACAATTCCTCAGTAGACCTCAGTGTTCACAAGCAATAGTGTACTTTAAGCCACTGAGAAAGGAAGGATCTACTGCCTGCTAATACTATTTTATGGGGTTTAGAAGATCACTAAGCCTTAAAATTATAATTCCATTTTTCTTGCGGATAGTTCGAAATGCTGTTAATTGGGTAAAGACATGTTTCAGAGCAGGATACATTTCTTAGGAAGAGGTAACACATGATTAAAGTCTATATGAAATACTATCAATTACTTTCTAAGAATGGACTTGACAGCCCCACTGGCATCTAACATGGAACCATGTTGTAAAAAGGAGGGAGAAGAAAAATATTTTTGTTTCCTTTTGCATCATTATCATTTACAATATTATAACCATAATAACTGTCTCCTTAGGTTGTCTTAGACAATTTATAACAACAAACACCATTTATTGAAGTGGTTCTCAATCTTTCTAATGCTTATATTATATTAGCGTGTAATATAATAAGGTATAAAATATATAAGGTATATAATATAAGCATATTATATATATTATGCTTATATTATATACCTTATAATATAGCTCCCCATGCTGTGATGACCCCAACCATAAAATTATTTTCATAGCTACTTCATAACTGTAATTTTCCTACTATTATGAATCATAGAGTAAAGTTTTTGATGTATTTTTGAGTTAGAGGTTTACCAAAATGGTAGCAACCCACAGATTGAGAACTGTTGATTTATTGAGTCTTCAATAATTAGAACTTACATTAAAAAAAGAGCAAAAACATTTACTGGATATCTGTATCTAGGAAGACTCTCCTCCATAAGGCAAGAAGATCACCAGAGAAATTGGAAAATAACAATTGCTTCAGCTATTCAAAGAATAGTTTTAAGCATAAATCTCATTTTTAAAAATTCATATTTTTCTACAATTTTTTCTTTTTCTTTTATCTTTCTTCTTTTTCTTTATCTTTTAATTTTCTCTTTTTCTTTTTCCTTTTTTTCTTTCTTTTTCTTCTTCTTTTTCTTTTTCTTTTTCGTTTTCATTTTCTTTTTCTTCATGAGCTCTTTAGTCAACCTGATTTAGAGCAAACATTTCCTTAAATGGGCACACATGAATAAAGGACTAGAGTCTATACCTCATTTGATAGAAATGGCAATAGAAGAAAGAAAATTGAAAAGCAAAATATGATGAATGAGACAAAGATAGAAAAATATGAGCCCTAAACTATTGCTTGAATTTAGATGCTTGACTGTAGGGATCTGAATATTCTTAGTGTGGGATGCATGATCAAGAAGACCTAAAGCAGTCGAATCCGAAACTCTTAGTTTTCTATGCCAGGAGGAAATGACAATGTGGCTAGGTGAGTGCTGAAGGTTTTCCATAGCATACCTACATAGATCCTTCAGCAGGTCTGAGGGCCCTAACTTGACAGTGCATTTAAGGAAATCCCTGACTAATCATGATCTGATCATTAAGTGTACACACACACACACACATACACACACTAGAGTTCATGAAATTTGCTCTGAAAATTCACTAAAGAATAAATAAATAATAGAAAACTCTGATTATATAGACTCTCATTTTCAGATTTGTCATATTATTAATATGACAAATTAATCTTAAACATATTAATCTTAAACATATTGACTTAAGTATTCAGTTTACAACAAAATATGAAAAACAAGCACATATAGCCCAACCTAAGAGGAAAATACTTTTAAAACGTGACAAAGACACCCTCAAAGCCTAAATATTCTAAGCAACAAGTGTTTTTTAAAACAACTGTTTAAGGCAATGCACAAACAACTGTTTAAGGCAGTGCACATAGAAATAAGGAACGATGCAATTTTGCTGTCTCACAGACTAGAGAATTTTTTTAAAAAAATTTGATATAATAAACGACAATTTCTTTCAGCAAAAGAGACTTAGTTAAAGACTTGTCCAATAAAAATGAAATGTTATTTTACAATTTGGGGGAGGGGATGTACTATCAGTTGATGGTACTTGGTTGTGGTGCTGGCTGGAAGTGCCCTTTTAAGGATTCTCATTCACCTTTCTGAGATAGATCTTTGTTAGCTCCTCTAGATCTATATTATAAACAGTATTTTTAGTGATGATAAATTCTGTAAACCTGTCTAGTCTGAGTCATTAACTTCTTATTCAAGGAAAGCTGGCTGGCACTAAGAAACACACTGACTCTATGGCTCTATGGGTTGAGGATTGGGTGTTGCCTTAAGAATTAAACTCTAAGAGACATAGGTGCATAGGTGAGTTCTTAACCACAAACCACATGTTAAACCATTTAAAATTTAAATATAATTACACTAGTTCCCTCCCCACACTCCCATTTCTCCTTCCAACCTGTCTCCAAAAATAGTAGAAGAGAGAAATTTGGAGACTATAAATTTAAATTTAAAATTGCCACATGACTCAGCATATGATTTCATCAGACAGAAGAAATCATAGTGAGCATTAAGTATGCGTTAATTAAAATTTTTTAGCTAGAGGACTCAAATAAAAAGAGACAAAGGAAAATTAGTAATCCTTGAAGTCCTGTCTATTTAATCAAGTTAACCAACATAAGCATAATGGGAGTCCCAGAAGAAAAGGAAAAGAGAAGATATTCGAAGTCATAATGATGAAAACTCTCCAAATTTGATAAAATCTATTAACTTACATAGACAATAAGATAAAATTTGTGAGATAAACTCAAGAAGACCCATACCTAGACAAACAACAAACAATAAAACGTAAAGACAGTGAGCCAAAAGTGGCGAGAAATACTAATTTATGTTCAAGGACACACATTACATCCACAGCTGATGTATTAGCAGAAACAGTGGGGCCAGAAGGCCGTGGGATATAAGCAGGCAGCTGAATGGACTGTCAGACAAGAATCTTACGTACAGCGAGCAAATCATCCCAAGATGAAGTGAAATTAAGGTATGTCAAGAGAGAAATAAAAAAAATGGTTTTTTTTTTTCCTTGACCTACAAGAATACCAAAAGAAGTTCAAGTTGGAAGGAAAGGACACTAGATTCTAATTAAAAATACTCCTCAAGAAATTAGTAACAAAAGTAAATATAACTACATTGTTAGGTATAAAAGATAGTACAATGCGTATTTTTTTCTCCAATGTAAACAATACAAGGCCTTAAACAGCTACCATAGTCTGGTACATACAATTGTACTGGTACATACAATAAGTAGCCATATCTCTTCAACAGTGATAGCACAGAGGACAGAGTCAAACCCAAGCTATATAGCAGTAAGCATTGTGTAGTTCAGAGATTATGTTGGTATAACTCCTAACTAGATTGTGCTACATTAAAATCTGTGTAGACCTCCTGCCAACTATTAAGAAAATAATTCAAAACATAGTAAAAGAACAGACAAGGACATAAAAATCTCACAGTGGAAAATATCTATTTATTACCTTTAAAAGCCTGCAATAGGGAAGACATCCATGATCCAAAATATACAAGAAACAACAAAATGATATATGTGAACCCTACACCATTAGTAATTATGTTACAACTATATATTTAAATGATATATAGAGATTGAAAGAATTTTTTTTTAAATGCAGGATTCACATATATGGTGTCTCAGACACCTTTCAAAAAGACATATATCTGAAGTATTGGGATATAGAAGATATATCAAACATAGGAAGGTACTCTAATAGAGGACGTGGGTGGGGTTATCAAACAAGTCTCGATAATTTCTTTTTCTGTTCGCTTTTATGCAAAGCTATGCTCATGTCTTCCTTCTGGGTGCAGATCGGAGGCTGAACGTGCTTTGTTCAGGTACTTTAGGCATGTCCACTCATTATCCAAAGATCTACTCCCTTCCCGTGACTGCGAACCACTGCGTGGCTACTTCCCACCATGTGACTGTTCCTCACCACATGACTATTTCCCACCATGTGACTGTTCCTCACCACATGGCTGTTACTCACCATGTGACTGTTACCCACCATGTGGCTGTTCCCTGCCATGTGGCTGTTACCCACCACATGGCTGTTTCCTACCACGTGACGGTTACCTACCACATGACTGTTACACACCACATGACTGTTACCTATGTGGTTTTTACCTACCATGTAACTGACTCCCTTGCCTAACTCAAATATATTGGCTCTTTTTCTCCTTTTAAGCTCCCATTACAATATATAATAAAATATAAAAAATGTATAATATAAAAATATAATAATTCTGTAAAATTGATGATCTGTAATTGGTGATTTTTATACTTTGGATTCTATGCCACAGAACTGTAACTATTAATAATTATAATATTGATATGGAAATAGTCGGGTGACCTTGAGAACGAAGGAATCCTTCTCTAGAAGCTGGGAGCCATGATGAACAACAAAAGCCATCCTAACCCGGGGACTTTCAGGTTCATGCCTAAATAGCTTTAAGTGTATTCCTTAAATGGAATAAATTAAAAATAAATGGCTAGGGACTCTTCAAACTTATTTTTTAACACATTCCATTTAATCCTCAAAAGTATAGGGAGAAACTTCAGTAGTGAGGATTGCACACTTTCCTAAGACTAAACAAGAAACAAAGCTAAACTTCATGTCCTATGCTGAATCATCAATTTAATGTTGCCTTATCACAAAGATATTTCCATCCATGGAAACTATATAAGGTCCTAATATGACTTAGTTATGGTTTTACTGCTGTGAACAGACACCATGACCAAGACAACTCTTATAAGGACAACATTTAATTGGGACTGGCTTACAGGTTAAGAAGTTCAGTCCATTATTATCTAGGTGGGAACATAGCAGCATCAAGGCAGGCATGGTGCAGGAGGAGCTGAGAGTTCTACATCTTCATCTGAAGGCTGCTAGCAGAATACTGACTTCCAGGCAACTAGGATGAGGGTCTTAAAGCCCACACCCACAGTGACATACCTACTCCAACAAGGCCACACCTACTCCAACAAAGCCACACCTAAGCATCTCATTCCCTGGACCAAGCATATACAAACCATCACACCAGAGAATTTTATTCTTCTCTATGAAAATTTTCTAGGTTGGAGTTGTGTATACCTGGGGTAACCAAAGAAAAGGGTGCCATACATTAGATGAATAATTTACCTGTTTCTTCCTGACTTTTCTAGGATAGATAGTAAAAGTCCCAGGTATAAAGATTGCTCTCAACCCTGACAAAACCAACGTAGTCAGACACACAAGCGACAGGAATCTGTCGACTGCACGTAACTAGATCCTCTCTACAGATAAAGCTGTTACCCAGGAAACAGCAGTGCTGCACCTGACTTCTTCTTCAACAATCCTAAGTGACCCGGCCTCAACCAGTGGATGGTCTCCATGTCGACACATTACAAGTTATGCTTTGCAGGCACCATGGAAACACCAAGCAGAGACAGAACAGAACAAGATCTCAAAGGAGGCTTTAAATAAACCCAGGGACTCTACCACAGGGCCCCATCACACAGGGAAAAAGGGAGGATGTTTTATTATTTGTTTACATGTTTATACATGTTTAGTCTCCTTTCTCTCATAAGATATCCTGCCCATAAACCCAGGGATCTTCTCTTTTGACTCACCATTGAATATGAAGCATTTTGCCAATGTCTGGCACTTGGAGCGTATCCAATACATGTTTTGATAAACTCATGACCCCATGACTTCTGAGGATTTGTCTTAATTGCCATCTATAACCTGCCTTCCTTGTCCCTTGTCTTAATCCAGATGTTAGTAATACATGTCACTTCTGTGACTAGGCCTGGCACTATCCCACTGACTCCACAGAGCATGCCTTTGAAATCAATATCCCCCTTTTCCAAAGGAGGAAGGAAAGGTGAGCTAGATGAAAAGACTTCTCTGGGTTTCAACATTAATCTCCGTTCAGCACTCACACGCTGTCTTTCCATCATCTGTGATATTTTGGCAGAAAGAGAGACACTAGTGCTCACACAGTGTGGGGCAAAAGATATCAAGAGCTTCACAGATGCTCCCTAACACCGGCCACTTGTCCATGTTTACTACCAATATTGCTTGTCCTACCGATGTGGTAAGGTAAATATTTTTCCTATCTGGCATGTGAGGAGACTCATCTGGGCCTCTATCCAAACGAAAAAGTTCAAATTAACACAGGGTTATGTGAAACTGCGGAGACTATAATAATAACCTTCAAATTCACCAAATACTGCCATTTTTTAAGTCTACAAATAATATGACATCCTGAAGATTTTCTTCTTTTAATTTGTAAGAGAAAACCAAGACAGGCATTTTCATTCATTTTCTTTAATTTTTTAGTTTATTTGTCCATAAACAATAGTTATAAAAGTCCTTCCCCTGCCTCATTTTAAGTCCCTCAGGAATCCATGCATGATATTTAAATTTAATTCCCTAAAGCAGAATAGCTTTATCTTCAAACAGCAGAAGGTAAAAGACTAGAGCAGACATCTTCAAATATATATAAACTCATGGCTGGCTTCTCCCGAACTCCTGCCCTCGCCAGCTCGTTTAGAACACAATTTTCCAAATGCCACTGCTTTCTGGGATCTGAGGGAGGGGAAGAGAGCAGTTTCATTTCATTAGATTTATGTCAACTCCATTCTGAGTTTCTAACATTAGGGACTCTTGGAAAAATGTGCATCTTCCCCCAGAGCCGCCATGCTGAGGCTCTGGCACTGTGAAGCACCAAAAGTAAATAAAATGATTCTGTTGTGCTGTGGGCCAGAGGAGGCCAAAGAAATGGGATGAGGGACCCAGGTGATGTGCTCAAGCCCCCACCCCAATGGCGCGCTGCTGGCTTTTTTCAGTGGTGAGAGCCGAACAGAGCCAGATTCCCCCCCTCACTCTGCACAGGCAACTTCATCCAAAGTCAGTTGGTGTGGTGGCCGTGTTTGAGAATGAGGGCTGGCAACAACGGTGCCACTGAGTTCTTCGCACTGCACACTTGCTATGCATTAAGCACCCTCCCACCCATTTCAACACAAACCAGAGCTCATTTACCATCATCACACGGCAGCCTGTGTGGAATGACTTCCTCGCTCTTTGAAGCGTTTTGTGTTTTGCCGTCAGGAGCACATTTTGCAAGTCCCTGGCAAGGATGCGTATACTTTCTTCTTGGCTTCAGCATTGCGGGAGCCAGATGAGAGAAACGGTGCCCAGGGAAAGCTTTAGATTTCATCAAATCATGGATGAAGTAGTCTGTGCTCCTGCAGTCAAGATTTTAAGGGATTGTTTTTTCCTTAATTAAAGAAGCAGAAATGCAGATGAGGCTGAGCAGAGCACAGGACTGTGGATGAAGCTCATCTTCTTCTTCTTCTTCTTCTTCTTCTTCTTCTTCTTCTTCTTCTTCTTCTTCTTCTTCTTCTTCTTCTTCTTCTTCTTCTTCTTTCTCTCTCTCTCT
>NC_034597.1:106721785-106739507 GCF_900095145.1 Mus pahari | reverse complement strand
TCTCTCTCTCTCTCTCTCTCTCTCTCTCTCTCTCTCTCTCTCTCTCTCTCTCTCTTTCTTTCTTTCTTCTTTAATCTTTTTTTTCTACAGTCCAGTCTTTATCCCCATCCCTGTCCTCCCTCTGACTGTTCCTCATCCCATACAGCCCCCCCCCCCACTGTCTCTAAGAGGATGTCCTCTCCAACCCACCCCGCAAAACCTCCACACTCCCTAGGACCTCAAGTCTCTTGAGGGTGAGGTGTACCTTCTCTCAGGGGTCTCTCACTGAGTCCAGACCAGGCAATCCTCTGTTGTACATGTGTTAGGGGGCGCATATCAATTAGTGTATGCTGCCTAGTTGGTGGCTCATTGTCTGAGAGATCTCTGGGGTCCAGGTTAGTTGAGATTACTGGTCTTCTTATGGGGTCTCCCTCCTCCTCAGCATCTTCCAGCTTTTCCCTAATTTAACCACAGGGGTCAGCAGCTTCTGCCCATTGATTGGGTGTAAATATCTGCATCTGACTCTTTCAGCTGCTTGTTGGGCTTTGCGGAGGTCAGTCATGCCTAGCATAATTATCTGCTTTCATACGGCAAACATTGAAAAAAAAAATGTAACCCCAAGAGAATCACACTGGTTATTCCTTTTTAATTAGCTTAAATGGGGAACTTAATAAAAACATTGATTTTCTACGTGCAAATGGATAACAAAGAATGCACAAGGGAACCAGTTGTGAGAGCCTTGCTGAGAGGCCATAGGGGCCCATATCAGGGTATTGTTGCTAGGGCCAAGAGAAAGGTATTCTCAAATCTCTGAGTAGGCTACAAAGGAAGGACATCGTGCTTGGTCAGAGGAGGGAGAAATGAGCTTCCAATAGTGTCTGGGCTCTGAGTTATATGAGCCTGAAACTAAGTAGGAATCAGAAACTAAGGTTAAATTATATGATGCATGGCTTTATAGACATAGAAATAATCTTTGAAAGTTGGTGAAATTTCCCACAAAGATCTTAAAAGACAAGCGAGTCCGTGGCTGGGAGGAGACAGAGGAGAAACAAAGTGGTTTTGGAACAGGAGGTGCAAGCAGTTCCTCTGGTTGTGTTCCCTGTTCTTGGGACTCCTTCTCTCCTACTGGGTTGGAGGGCTTGTGCCTAGATTTATTGTAATCCGTCATGCTGTGTTTAGTTGATATCCCTGGGAGGCCTGCTTTGTTCTGAGAGGAAATGAGGGAGCAGTGGGTCTGGGTCAGGGAAGGGCTTTGAGGAGTGGAGGAAGGAGAGGTTGCAGTTATCATGTAATGTATGGGAAAAGAAGAAAAAGAAAGAAGTAGAGGGCATGCCAGATCTGTTTGTGACCTACAGGGTGGGAGGACCTGGGGTCTTAGTAGGAAGTTTTTTCATAGAAAAGGTAAAAAAAAAAAAAAAAAAAAAAAAAAACAAAAAAAACCAGAGCCCATATAACATTGCTGCAGAGTAAACCTATCCTAGCATCTAAACATTTGGGTAAAAAGGCAGTCATTAAAGACTTGTCCAAAGCAAAGACACTAAGGAAATTATTAATAAGCACTCAGGGTGGAGTGAGGGAGGGAGACCTAGGTTTTCTGTGTTTCTATGACTACACCTGTCCTGGCAGGTAAGCAACCCAAGGAGAGACAGAAATCAGCCCTCCCTTTGACTGTTACACCACTGAGACTCTGGAAACCGAACTTTCTCTAAAGAGTCTCATACTGGGTCATGAGAGGTGGGGTGTGACTTGTCTCCTGAAAGAGGTGTCACACAGTAGAGGACAGACTGGAACTAGGAGCTGTGATAGTGAAGGCAGAGCTAACTATAGGCAGGACCACACCATGGGCAAGTTAGTGATAAACAGGAAGGACCATGCCAGGGGCAAGTTAGTGATGAACAGGAAGGACCATGCCAGGGGCAAGTTAGTGATGAACAGGAAGGACCATGCCATGGGCAAGTTAGTTATGGATGGAACCATACCATGGGCAAGTTAGTGATGAACAGAAAGGACCATGTCATGGGTAAATTAGTAATGGGCAGGGCTATACTTACCAAGGACAGCTTTCTTTTGCCCCCTACCATCAATGTAAAAATAAACTTTCTTTCTGTAACATAAAGATAGAGTGGTGTTGTATGTCCTTATCTTTTCAAATATGGCTACATTAAAAAAAAATCTTCCTTCTCTGCTTTATAATATCAATTATGTCTTTAATTGGCATATTGAAGACAGGCAGCCACACTTGACTCAGTAGAGCTATCAGAGCTCCAGTTTTGACCCAACATTTCCAGAAATATTACCTTTGGTTATAAAAGAAGCATTTGTTGGACAGCATTTAAGTTGCAAAGGAGCCCAAATCTCTAAGTGTTATAAACAGTCATTTAGTATTGATGACATTAAACAAGTGATTCTCTTTTTTCCCCTTACTAATAGCTTTTCTCCATAATTCCATGCTTTGAGTGTCAGCAGTGACACAGGGAAGTGCTTGGCTCAAATGCAGAACACAAAGGTGACTTCCCCTTACCACTTACCACAAAAACACCTCCTACTGTGCTCATCACAAACACCTCCCTACTGTGCTCACCACAATCACCTCCTACTGTGCTCAGTTTATAAGAAAGTAGCATAGAATAGAGACTTGTAAAGAAGAAACAGGGACTTCTTGAAATTCTGGTCTTAGTTTTGTTCCTATTTTTATGATAGAGATCATGACCTGGGCAACTTGGATATGAAAGGGTTTGTTTGGCTTAAAAGTTTCAGTTTATTATTAGGAGATCCTAAAATAGGAACTCAAGGAAGGAACCTGAACACAGGAATAGAAGCAGTGACTATAGAGGAATAATTCTTACCAGTTACTCCCATAGATTGCTAAATTTGTCTTCTGATACACTCCAGGACCACCTGCCCAGGGACAGCACAGCACAGAGTGGGCTGAACCCTTCCCTGTCAATCATTAATCTCATGGGATCATTTTCTCAATTGGGGATCCCTCTTCTCAGATCACTTCAGCATGTGTCACGTTGACAAAAACTGGCAAACACATTTCTAGAGGTGTGAAAACCAAAATCAAATGCAACTGGGTCAGAGTCTCTAGTCAGTCACCTCCAGAAGGATCATGTCTCCTTTATGCATCTACCTCTTGAAAACCCTGCATCAGCCACCTTCTTTTCCACATCAACAAGCATCTTTCTAGAAGCGAATTCAGAGAGGAAAGGTTTTTTGGCTCCACAGTCTGCGGGATGCTGTCCATTGGGACGAGGAAGGCATGATGAGGTACCGCTTTGAGGCAGCTTCTTCTTCACATCTCAGCAGAACAGGAAGTAGAGAGATGGGACAGGAAACACTGCTGAGCAATAAACCCTCAATGCCTGCATCTAGTGATGTAATTCCTCAATCTAGGTAATGTCCCTTAAAGCCTTCATGGTCTTCCCAAACAGTGCCACCAGCTGGAGATGAAGCGTTCAAACACAGGAACCTTTTGGGGACATTTTGCACCCAAACCATAACAGACTCCATCTCTAAATACCGCCACAACGAATATTGAGAGACTCAAACATCATCTCCTTGACATTGGCCTCTGCTACATGTGTACTTGCTGCATACAAAGCATCAGTGGGCATCTTGAAGTAAACACTAAAAAGAGTCACAGCCTTAGAAGCAGCTCCTTTATATACAGTGCCTACAGCTAAGTCCACAGTATTGCTGGACCTCTAGACCCCCATGTTGGAATGGAAGTAACAAGCTAATAAATATCTAATTGTTCCTCCAACTCACAGTATTTCTAGAGTCACCATTCTCTAGTCCCTTTGGGGGCACAGCGCATTCATTCCTTCCACAGCCATACAAAACTCTCAGTGCCTAAACCAACCATTGCAACTAAGGGTTTCATTCCTAAACAAAGAGAACTGTGTGCTGTTTGTTCCTGACCCAAGCTGAGATTTGTTTTGCTTTCTGCAGAGGTTCTTCATTTCTGCTTTCCCTGTCGTGTTGGTGCACATGCCTTCTCTTTATATTCCTGCCTTCCTGTGTGGAGGTCTGAGGAACATCAGTCCCTACTGATGAGCACACCCATGCTGGCTGCTTCAGCGGGTGGGGTGGGAATCTGCTTCCCTGTGTTTTGACTCACTGCAGGAAGGAGGCACAGTGCCAGCTCTCTGGGTGGGAGGAGTGACAGGGAAGGAAGATGAAAGGGTAGAAAAGGAATTAGGAGGGGTCCTGGCTGTAAGAGCGGCTTGCAGCCCAGTGAGAGGGAGACACTAGCAGATATCAGGCTGATTCTGCTGTAAACACGGGCTGATCATTCATGTGTGCCCAGCTCGGCTTGTCTATTGATGCCTTGCCTAATGTAGTTGGAAGATGCACCATATGGACAGAGGCAGTCATTCTCTTAATCCTTACTGTGGTGTACAGCCTGCACTATCAAAGTGCCACCAACACCAAGGATAAAAAGGAGCAGTACTGCCACTTACAGTAGTGACTTCCTTATGGAAGCTGCTCAGGGCCAGAATCCGGTAGATGCTATACAGTGTTCTGAGAGCTCACTGGGCAGACACTGAATGGCAAAAGCAATGGCTGTCTTCCTTTACCAAACCTATGAGCTGCTATAGACTGCGGCTGAATAGTCTCTAAATATAACAGATTCTTTATAGGGATTGGAAGAGAAAGCCAGAGAAATGAAGTATTTCCTCTTCCATGGGGATTGCATTGTTCACCCTTAAAACTTCCTTTTTCTTCTCATTAAAATTTAAGACTATTGGACACAGTTTCTTCTGTTATTCTTTGGAGAGAACCCATGATATGAGTAGGCCATAGGGTACTGGTGTTAGACTCAGGAAAGTGTTGATAGGCAATTACCATGAACAGTGGAGAGGGAAAGTCCACTAGCCATTCTAGAAAAGCAAAACAACAATGAAAACAACAACAACAACAAAACCCCACTGGGTTTTTAAATGGTTTTATCTATTTCCAGCCCTGCCACTGAAACTAAAGGAGCTTGCTTGAAATATTGACACTTTCCCCATCGGTCAGCTGACTTGACAGTCACCTGTGTCTACAGGCATGTGTCTCACAGTAGCAGAGTCCATCTCTGGTGGTTCTTTGAGTCAGTCCTATAAACTGCTCCTTCCACATGTGAACACTTCTGCCTTTAGAATTTAAAAATCATTCATTCCTAATCGCAACGCTGAATGGAACTGTGTCTAAAACATAAAATTCAAAGTGATTTTTTTTGTTTCTATCTCTATTCTAACTGTCATTATAGACACAAAACCTTAGAGGAGACTTCTGGTTTCTGAATCTCTCAATTTTCTCAATAATTGTCTTTTTAATAATGTCAAAAATGGGGACTAAAATTAAACCCCAAAGCTTATGTATTTCAAATCATCTCTAATTGGAAAGGGAAAATGAGGAATTCAGATTAAAGTAAACCGCAAGGGACATGAGAGTCCAATCTCAGAGGAGGTAAGGCCATTCCCAGTCACAGGTGTCCCCTAGGTATTGATCAACTTCTGTGGCACTGACCACATTTGGATCACTTATTAGAGTACACATGATGAGAGACAAGTCTGCTCACGGAGAGAAATTTCAGAGAGCTCTACATGAGGCTTGGGCCCCAAAGTAGAAAAGTCTAAATAATTTGTGACCCCAGGAAAAGAGCATGAGGTTTGCCACCCTGTGTGAGGGAGAAAGTAGAATTATTATTTATAAATTAATTATCATGATGAAGAAAGCACTTGTGACCGACACCCATACTTGCACTGGGAACTAGGAAAAATCAAACAAAGAAAATAAATGCATGCTCCATAGTCTAGCACATTTTCTCTAGAAGGGCATAACAACCTCAAGTTGTAAGGCAAACAGTTCTCAAGATAATGCTAAGAAAAACAAGGAAGCTACAACTTAATACACAACACACAGACATAGCACAGACACGACAAGCAGGAAGCCTCAGAGAGTTCTATAAGGCACAAGGCCTGGACCTATGCCAAATCAAAGCAAATCACATTTTAGAAGCATATCATAGGTATGTTTCATTTTTAAATTTAAAAATACAGTGAGATAAAACAGCAGTAAGTTCAACTTCAAATGACAGAGGCCATAAATAGAAAAATCAGTGAATTCAAATGCAGGCCTCAAACAATCAACTTGAAGATATAAATACTGAAGATAAAGGGATAGTTGACAGGGTTTAAAAATATACAGAGAAAATGTGAATTAATAACCATGGCATGCCAGAGGGACCGGATAAAACTGAGAAAAGAAAACATTGAAAGACCCATAATAACTAATATATTTAATAATGTGTTGAAGACACCGACTTCTGATCCGAAATACTCAATGACATCAAAGCTAAATGAGCTTTTAAAATATCTACATTCATCCATACCAAGAGACATGGAATAGAAACAGAGTATCACTTACAAGCAGAAAATCATATTGATGAATAATGATTTGATAGAGCTACAGATATCAGAAGACAGTGTCCAAACCCTGGGAAAGAAAAATGCCACCCTAGAAACCATCAACACAAGGAAAACTAAGTTTATGGAACAGAGGCAAGCTAAGGACATCCTGAGAAAAGCAAGTCTGTGAGTGTTTATTATATACAGACTCTCCCTAAATGAAATTCTAAAGGACATGCTTCAGGAAGAAAGAAAATTAGACCAGATGGAAGGGCTGAAATGTAAGATTGGGTTCCGAGTAAAAAACTGGCAGATGTGTGGTGCACGCAAACAAACATACATGAATGTGCAAAATGGTCTGCTCTGTGAGGGCCTAAGGAAATTACAGCAGAACAGGTTTGGGAAATAATAGTACATAAGTTGGGAAGGGGAATCACTGCAGTCTAAGGAAAGCATGATAATATCTTTTATATCATTTAATATAAGGACAAAATAATGGCTAGCTTTAAGCTGTGTTCAGTATGAATGTCAAAATAATCCATGGAAACAATGAGAAAAACAGTTAATGAACTTCAAATATAATTACACTGTTGTAGTGGAATAGGAGGCAAAATGAGAAAACTAAAAACCAACAATGGCGAATGACACATTGAGAAAGAGAAAAGGGAAAATAAAATTGTAATGAAGCATTCTGTTCCAGTATCTCAAAAGTTGAATGAATGCATACAAATATACAAATGTCATTCGTGTACTCGCCCCTGAGAGTGGATATGTGTATGTGGGAATATGTGTGCATATTTAAACACATTTTAAAAGCACGGACATAGTTACATCTACAAATATTAACTCAAAATATCATCAAGAGTATTGGCTACTAGGAAATCAAATCTATGAACATGGGCAAATAAGGTCTCTATCCAACAATACAAATATTAATTAACCAGTTAAAGTCAAGGATAGAAAGAGATGCAACAATGCAGCATTGCATTGACATTCTACTGCTACATAATGAAAAAAAAAATGATCAATGCACCAATATTAGGAGGTGTTTTCTTACTCTCCCAGACATTGAGACACTAGGCAAACAAAAAGTCAGGAAGGTGAGGGAGATTTAGATAGCACAAACTTGATTAAAATGTACCAAACGGCTCAAGACTACACCTTAATTTTAGGGAGGTATGAATTATTTATGAAAATTGCTGTCAGGAGAGGCCATAAAACATGCCCTTTAAATAAATATGCATAAAATGTTACAAATTCTCCTCAGCATTTGTTAGCTGAATCGCACATGATTCAAAACAATTACAAGATCGCTAGAATGTCAGCAGTATTTTTTATACATAGAAATCGGGAAATAATGAGAGAATTGCTATATTATTGAAATTTAATGCATTGTCTATCAAAACTTCAATGATAATCTTCAAACTTTAGTAAACATCCCAGAATTCATTGGAAAGCACACACTACAGAAAAGCTAAACATAGAAACGAAGGTGTCGAAACCCAAATTCAGATTATACCACAGAGCAATCGTCATGAAAACAGCGTGCCACACGCATCATGCAGGTTAATGGCAGAGAGTAAACATAGCCTACATTTCTATGCCCACCTAAATTTTAACACGGGAATCAAAATGGACGTTAGAGTCAGTGCCAGCCTCTTTGACAGGCGGGGCAGAGAAGTCAAAGGCTACCCTTTCACTTGGCACAGAAATGAATCCAAACTGGAACAAATGATCAAAACTTTGAAACTGGCAGAGGGAAAATATAGGCAAAATATTTCAAAATGTAAGCATAGATACGGTGTTCTGAACACATTCAAGGGAAGTAGCGGCAAGAGTTGAAATGTGGGAGTGGAGGGAACGGAAACAGTTCTGAAGCGGATGAAGGTGGATCCTGGGCTTTGCTGGACCGTCCTCTTAGCGAGAGTTCTTGCTGAGGATGTACTAAACCCTGGGTTCAACCCTCAGCATCACAAGATCCAGGCATGCTAGCAAATTCTAGTCACCCTAGCACTCAGGAGGTTGGTGCAAGAAGAGCAGAAGTCTAAGATCACCCTTGAATGTATGACAAATCTGAGACTTGGGCTGCACATGCAATAACCTACCTCCAAGGGGAAAAGAAACTCTTTTAATTGAGTGTTAGAAAAAAGTCAGTTAGTTTGGAAACTCTCACACAATACCAGGAATGTAAGTTTGTATAGACATTTTGGTAAATGCTTTGGTATATATACCTTGTAACATTGACCATAAACATGGTTTATAGCCCAGCAATCCTATTTCTGGATTCAGATCTAAAGAAACTTCTAGGTGTGTGCACAAAGGTATTGGCTCAAAAATTTAGCTGCCCAAGCTGGAAAGAAATCCAACCTAAGTTAAGAACAGAATGAACCATGAGAATATTATATTCCTTCAATGGTGTATTTTACAGCTGCATAAACAGTTAATGCTCTAATCACATGCAGTTGCATGAGTAAACTTTATAAGGAATGCTTAGCAAATGAAAGCAGGTAAGAGAGAGAATGCACTATTCTATTTACCTGAAATCAACATATGATCAATACTAAAAATATGTATCATTATGGTCATATATGTGCCAGCACAAAGAATTCTATGTTAACAATGTGCCTGAGGTATTATCTCTGAAGAATATGTGGATCTTGTGATCAGAGAGAATGTTTCTAAAGTATTGATATGGTACTAGCTCCCAAGTAGATTATAGTATACATATTTGCAGTTTGTTTTTATCTTTCTAGCTGTATACACATTATTCAAATGCATACATAAAATATATTTACATCAACACATATCTATATCTATCTATCTATCTATCTATATATATATATATATATATGTAATACTTATATAAAATAGTTTTCACGATAAATACAAATTTTACCAAAAATAAATAAGCACAAAAAATTACCCAACATTTACATAGCATTCAAGAACCCAGAAACCACAATCCAGCAAAGAATGGCTAGATACCAAGTACTGGAGATTTCCTTCTAAGAAAGAAATGTGATGCCCAAAGCCAAAACATTTTCCACCTCATAGAAAATATATGCGATATGTATACAAATAAAAAGTATGGTAAATAAAAATATATGTGACATTATGGAAAACATAAATCTTAGCAATGTTTTTTTGGCAATAATATTTTATCTTTGCTTTAGTTTTTGTTATTTTGAGGAAGGTTTCACTATGAAGCCCAGGTTGGCCTTGAACCTTCCATCCTCATGTCCCAGCCTCTGGAGTGTTGAGTGGCAAATGTGTGTAACCACAGCTGGCTCAACATTCCATTCTTCACTTTCCTCCCTCACCTAACCCATGTGTTACTACGGGAGCCTATACCTTACTAAAGTAAGTATTCAGGCCCAAAACGCTACAACATATCTATGAGATGTACCCTCCATAGAAGATTTATTCACATAGACTAGTGCATGCCCAGTCCTTATGGAACAGGAGAGACTCACTTGTAGTCTACACCTTGTCAAACTTTTTAGGTAGACTGAGTTATAGTTTTCTAATGTTTGCAGACCAGGGATAACATTAAACTATCAAAAGCCAAGGTAGGTAGTGATCCTGATACATGAAACATTAGAAAACTGTAACTTGGTCCATCTGAAAAGTCTGAAGTCTACCCAGCTAACAAAGTGCTGACTACCAACACATCTATTCTGGTGAATGAGAACTGGGCATGCACTGCTGTACTTTAGTAAATGTTCTGTTGTGACTACATCTCACAGATGTGTTCTAGCAGCAATTCATACCTAAAGTGTTACTATGGCAGGATATTTTAATAAGCAATATCCTTGAATGAGAATTTTCCTGAGATCCTATATCTATCCCTAATCCCACATGAAGGCTCAGGCAAGGTTGCACAAAGAAGGCATGTTATCCAAAACTATAAAAAGAAGAAGAAAAAGGAGGAGAAAGAAGATGGGAAGGAGGAGGAAAAACAGAAGGAAGAGGATGAAGAGAAGGAGGTGGTAGTGGTGGTGGTAGTGGAGGAGGAGGAGGAGGAGGAAGAGGAGGAGGAGGAGGAGGAGGAGAATCTACCATTGGAGAGTCCACAGATAAGACTAAAGGGATCTATTGGATTACTGGGCATTTCAGATGGTAGAAATCCAAAATGTAAAGGGAAGATTAAGTGATTTAAAATGATTAATGACACAACAGAAGATGTACAAATTATGTAAAAATTCATGAACACTATCCTGGAGCCAGGAAAACTTGAAAAACACCCACCTGGAATTAATAGATATAAAATACGTGAACTGTAAAACTCCAAAGATAAATTAAACAGCTAAAGATCTGAATGGAGAAAGAATGAGGAGCTGGAAGATGTGGAAGATATAATTATTAAGAAAGCAGAACTGAGATGAATGTGTTAATTGAGTTATAAATTATGCAATATAAAGTCAAGCTTTTAATTATTGTGAGCATCCAAAAAAGCTATATGTAATATGATGGCAAAACTGGTGGTAGAAAGAGCCTTAGGACGAACAGAAGTAAGACATTTTAATTTTTATTTATTTTTAACCAACCTACAAAGCACTGTGGAAAGCAAGACAGCACCCTGGCTCATTGCCAAGCCCTGTGATTCCCTGCTTTTTTTCCAAAACCTGATTATGCACACCTGAATGATCACGCACTGCCCACCTGACACATAGCGTCATACAGCATGATATTAAGTCACAGGCCTATCAACGCGCACCTTGTCTTTGTGCATGGCTCATGTACAGAGTGTGCTGAATGCTGATTGGATGATGAAGAGTGGTGAGAGACGAGTGCAGAGGGTGGAGGGGGATAAATTGTGCGATCCCCCATAATAAATGACAGAAGCTGAAAGAGAATAAAGGAAGCTGCAACGGGGAGCTGTGAAAGCTGCTCAAACTCTGCCTTGGCATACGTGTCGTCTTTGCCCCACCTCCACTGGCTGGAGGCTGGGGGTTCACGACAACTGGTGGCCCATACGGGGAACTCTGAAAAGAGCAGCTGAATCAAGAAGCAAGAGCTATGGGTGAGTTCAGTGGTAGAGAGTAGCACTAGGAGAAGGTTCCTGGTACAGGAACGAAGTTAAGCAAGGTTCAGAGTTAGGTTCCTGGCACAGGGACGAAGTTAAGCAAGGTTCAGAGTTAGGCTCCCAGTAGAGGGACTAAGTTAGGCTCCCAGTGTAGGGACGAAGTTAAAAGTGAAGAGAGCAAGAGGAGATTGCTTCAAATATGAAAGTAAGAGTGGTGTTGGTTAAGTTGCTAGCAATTTTAAATTTAGTTAAATCTTGCCTGGAGGACAAAAGTGGAAAGTATGGTGCCAAGTTAGAAAATTTTCCTGTGGCCAGGATGGGCATTTTAAAAGAGATTGTCCCAATCACCCGTGGCCAACTACTGCAGCTCCCGTGAGACGTCCAAAATTATGTCCATGGTGTCAGAAAGGCTCACGCAGCAGAAGCAGAAAAAGGCAAATGAGAAGCCAGCAGAAAAGAAAAGAGGCTAAAGAACAAGAGAGTGAGGAGGGAAGTTCAGATGAATCATCTGACAGTGGAGATGAAGTGACTAGCATGATATCTAAGTTGAGTTTTAGGCGAGGAAGGCCACCTGAACCCTTGGCACCTCCCTTGCCCTCACCTCCTCCCTATAAAGGGGAAAGAGGAAGTGAAGGAAAGCAAGAGGAGGCAGCCACCATGCTTTGGTATGGCGAAATCTGTCTGGAGAAGTTGGTGCCTTCCCAGTGTTTCAAGATCAGCAAGGGCAACTTTATCATGAGCCATTAGATTGGAAAACAATTCAGAAACTTAAAGAGTCAGCAACTACCTATGGCCTCCAAGCTGCCTTCACTGTGACTCAGGTAGAGGGATTACAGAGACTCAGCTGAATGTTATTAGTAAATCAGAGAGTGGATTTGCTCCAAGGGCAGATAGATATTCTGGAGCAATTAGTCTTTGTGTCATGTGTAACCTATATGTCAGGAAACTGTGTAACCTCTGTGCAGTATCAGAATTTTTCTCATGCAGCTAATTTGTCCTGCGAAATTGGATCCATGAAGAATTACGGGCATCCATTGTTGGCATCCATTGTTGCAGTGAATAACACCTGTGTGGAGATTGCCACCGCTCAGCAGTGGTTGGAGATGATCCAGGGGACCTTCAGCTTCCTCAAGGATTGGAGAGGGATAGCCTTCTGGGGATTTTTGCTGCGTGCTTTATGTGTTGGTATGTTGTGGTGGATGATACGCATGTGCAGACGGGTGCTGGTGGATTCAAGCTGTGGCAGCTATAGAGTCAGTTAATTTGCCCCATGTTTGGCTCCTAATAGTGGCTGAGGGCCATAAGCTGTGAAGTCACCAATGACGGGAATATGAGGTGCCATGAGCCAGATGCACACCCCTTTTTGTGGCTACAAGGTGATTCAATGACAGGATTATTGCGGACCCCACCCCCACCCCTGCATAGCCTAAGACAGAGTCCTTGCCCACCTAGGACCTAAAAAAGGCTTAGTTACTGGGTGCTGGACACAGATGCAAGTCTCATGGCCTAAAAAAAAGGTGCTTCACCGACCCTCTTTTTACAGCCATCCCCCAACATTTTAATTAAACAAAAAAGGAGATATGTGGGAAGTGGGTGCGGCCGCAGCTGCAGTCATGTGGGCCAAGACGGTGCCGTGGCTCATTGCCAAGCCCCGTGATTCCCTGCTTGTTTACAAAAAAAACTGATTATGCACACCTGAATGATCACGTGCTGCCCGCCTGATGCATAGCATCACACAGCATGATATTGAGTCACTGGCCTATCAAAGCACACCCTGTCTGCGTGCCTGGCTCATGTACAGAGCGTTCTGAATGCTGATTGGATGATGAAGAGTGGTGAGAGATGAGTGCAGAGGGTGGAAGTGGATAAATTGGGCGATTCCCCCATAATAAATGGCAGAAGCTGAAAGAGAATAAAGGAAGCTGCAGCGGGAAGCTGAGGAAGCTGCTCAAACCCTGCCTTGGCGTATGTGTCCTCTTTGCCCCACCTCTGCTGGATGGAGTGTGAGGCGCCCGACAAGCAGCAGAAACCATTTGTGATTTTTTTTAATGTTGCTTGATTAACCCTTATCTGAAGTCCACCATATTCTTTATCCTTCCCATTTTGGTTACAGTTTAGTCCTGTTCTTCTGAGAACTTGGTTCTTGATAAACTTAAGCTTCACAAAATGATACTGTGGAATAGAAAATAAACATGGGAACAAGAAAGTAAATGAGCCTGAGTAGTCAATGAACTGGGGTAGACACAGCTGGAGCCAGCAGGAAGAATAAGAGGAAAGGTATTCCACCCAAGTAACAGGTTTCACTGCACAACTGCTGACAAACAAACCAACAGGCAAACACCAACAGGCAAACCCCAGAACATCAGTGAATCACCTTTGCTTTCTAAGGCTAGGGGAATCACACAGATGCAAACAAATTCTGTAGTCCCATTGACACAGAAAGCCTCAATTTCCAGTAAAGGCACCAAGCTGAAATAAGGAGGTTCCTGGACACGTCATTCTACAACTCTCTTAACTGTAATTTCCAAGGAAACAGGACTCTTGATCAACTTCAAGGTCTAGACTTGATGTTAAGTCTGGTACACACAGCTTTGTTTTGTTTTGAGCCTATCCAAATACATCCTTATTTAAAATTCACCTAAACTCTATCAACCCTCTAAGTCCTTTAAGAACCCCTATCTTTTCCTTTGTTTAGAAAGATGCCCATAGCTTCCATGGTTTTCAGCAGTCTGCCTTGTTGTCATGGTGCAGTAAACAACTTTGCTGAAAAATATTCATATCTGGTGCTCCTTAGATAGATGGAGTGAGGGAGGTGGGTGGGTAGGGGAGATGATCAGCTAAGGTTAATCAAGGTAACCACAAAAAAAAATGATTTAAAAAAATGTTTGCCAGGAGATATCTAGAGAAGAGCGCAAACAAAACATGAAAGATTCATTGGAGGAGTAAGGTTGGTCTGATGCCAAAAAGAAATGTTCACATTGGTGATGGTATCATGAAGAAAGGCCAGGCTGAGAGTATACGTCTCAAGTGCTACTAACATGGAAAGAGCTGGAGGAATCTATAAAATTAGGAGACCCCTTGTTCTTGCTGCAGCTACACTACACTTATAGGCAAAGCTTTGTTCAATCCAGGAAGCTGAAGGGACTCCCATGAAACGGAGCACAGCTTAAACCAAGTGCCAGTGCACAGCCTAAGATCCAGCTGCCTCCCAGGTCTCAGGCTGAGTGCCTTGGCTGTAGTTCTAGCAGCCAACTGGCAGCCATAAATGTCAAGCCTTGATCAGTGTAATCCCTTAAGTCCCTCCTGCTCAGTTCCCATCCAGGAAGGTGGCATCAGGTCGATTTCCTATGTTGGGGATAAATAATTGCTGGTCTCAGACAGGCGTCCTATCACCAGTGTTCTTGTCACAGATGGCTTTAGGTCTAGCTCGTGGATGATCACTTAGGCATCTATGGAAATTAAACCTCTCTATAATTAATACAAAACACAAAGTTGAGTATCATCTCCGATTAGTAAGTTGATTTAGGCTTCCTTTTGGACTTTTGATGAATGACAGACAGCACATCCTGTATAATACATTTACCAATTGATTAGAAAAGCATAACAAAACTGTAGCTCCTGACAGACACTGCTCAAGAGACTTCTGCCATGGACTGATTTTGGGTTATATGGCTTCCTGCTCAACCGATGAGAAGGAAGATGGCTTTCAAAGACAATTTTCATGGCACAGGAACAGGACAGTGTAAGAATATGCTTAGGAGAGTGATGTGCCCTCTGAAAACAACCACTTTCTAAGTAACTTGACAACTGTGGTTTAACTGACTCACTTATATCTTCATTTTGGTTTAATTCACTTTCTTGAGAGAGGGTCTCCTAAGTTGGATTTGGCACTACAAAGATGCCCTTGCCTTGGCTTCTGATTACTAGGGTTACAGGTGTCTGCTACCATGCCCAATCACTAACTAGTTAATCTTTAGGTTGCTATAATTCTCTGGCCACTGTAGGTCCATTTATGTTACCATACAAACAACAATCATATGTTGATTTTCTCGACTAAGCCACTTTTAACAATAATAATGACAACAATAATAAATAATAATAATAGAGCAACATTGAAATAGAAGCATGGGGTAATTATTCTAAATCAAATACTCAGAAAAGTGCTCGGGAAGACAACGTTTTCTAGCAACAGTTAGGAATACTTTCTCCAACACAGATAAGCCATGCATGACACCTCTCCTCATCCTCAATAGAAAGCTTCATCATCCGTGTCTGTGAACTTTGGAGACGGTGCAAAGTACGATTCACCTGCCAGTCTCCACAGGTGTCAGTTAGGCATGAAGAACATGACAAGGAGCTCCTCTGGAAGGGAAAGAACCTGTCAATCCAGCTGTCTTGTATATTTCATGGGCAGGACATTTAAAAATGTTTGGCATCCCAAAGTTTGGTTGTTTTCACAGATACAGCCAATGATATGTTGCTAGGGTCTGCCACCTGCCAACCTTGTCCAAGCTACCTAAAGAGGAACCTATGAGGGTGTATGTGCCATCCGTGTAGAATATAGGATATTAAAATAAAAAATATTCCAGCTCTTTGATTTCCTCTGATTTTGTGGGTAATACAATAACCAGAATGAGATAGCTGAAACCAATAAAATCTGATTTATAGCATTAAAGGCAATCTTTATAGCACTTATTTATGGTACATTACATCTAAAATCCAATTTCACAGGCTGCTGTTTGAAACTTTCTGTTCAATCATAAATACACCACAGACACTGCACCTCAGCACCGTGGAGTTAGATTATATAAATGTCTGTATCCCCAGAATGTATTAAAATTTGGTCACTATTGTGGTGAGGGAGCTTGGCAGTCATTTTCCTAACCAACTCTTCAACCAAAAAGATCCAGTCAGCACTCAGTAAAAACTGAAAATGATAATGTTATTATCACTAAACCAAAGGAGAACTAAGCCAGCTAACTCTCTATTGCGGAATGAAACTAATTGAAAAGGAGTAATAGAAAACTGGGGTAATTGACGATCTTCAAGGATACCTGCATTAATATCATGAGGTACATTTTCAGGCCAGTGAACAAATGTACTTGCTTGCGTGACATCAATGGTGCTAACAGGAGGCTCATGGGTAAGTCAAACATGGTACTTTGGGAATATAACCTAAGTGTCTACCTTCATACACTTCAGTGGAGAAGAGTATGTTCTGTTCAATTACTATAATCATTGTCAAAGAGAGGGCAAAGAGTACAATTTGACTTTCTGCAAAGAACTGTCATTTGAATCTTAAGCAACTTCACTTTGGTTTAAAAAGAGTTTTGTCTTAAAAAAAAAAAAAAAAAAAAAAACCCTCCCCACATGCTTTTCTTGGCAGGTATTGGATAAATGCAAATAGAGAGGCCGGAAGCCTCACCTGGACTGACAAGCAGGCAGAGTTCTTTGTGAGAGACTGCACCCCTTGACACTTGATTCTTGTTTTCTAAACATGGTCATCCATAAATGGGCACTGTGTGTCCGTCACATGCTTTCTACTTGTGCTGCTGAGTCCATCCAGAATGCCATCCAAGGTTCAGAGGTGAATGATAAACAGCAGCAAGGAGTGGCACGTAGATTCTGAACCCAAAGAGCTGATATCTATTAAGCCTTTACGATATGTCAGGAGTTGTTCCACGGCAGCACCACAGAAAGCTCAGAGCAGCCTGAAGCTAATACAGTTTGAGAGTCATGCTTTAAAAGAAGACACAAGTTTAAAATACAAAATGACACCCACATTTACTGTTATTCAGATAATAAGGCCCCAAATTAAGGGCCCCGGGTGAAACCAAGAGAGCCCTACTTTAGGCTCAAATTGGCTTAAGGCTCATTAGTGATGGGAAACAGCTCTGGTTCTGGCTTTCTTTATATAATTTCCAATGTTCTAGTCATGAATGGAGGGAAGTTACTTTCTTTTCTAATTTTTTTATTAGATATTTTGTTTATTTACATTTCAAATGTTATCCCCTTTCCTGGTTTCCCCTCCGGAAACCCTCTATCTCATCCCCACCCTCCTGCTTCTATGAGGGTGCTCCCTCACCCACCCACCCACTCCTGCTTCTATGAGGGTGCTCCCTCACCACCCACCCACTCCTGCTTCTATGAGGGTGTTCCCTCACCACCCACCCACTCCTGCTTCTATGAGGGTGCTCCCTCACCCACCCACCCACTCCTGCTTTTATGAGGGTGCTCCCTCACCACCCACCCACTCCTGCTTCTATGAGGGTGCTCCCTCACCACCCACCCACTCCTGCTTCTATGAGGGTGCTCCCTC
>NC_034597.1:106687527-106721515 GCF_900095145.1 Mus pahari | reverse complement strand
CACCCACCCACCCACTCCTGCTTCTATGAGGGTGCTCCCTCACCCACCCACCCACTCCTGCCTCCCCATTCTGGCATTCCCCTATACTGGGGCATCAAGTCTTCATAGGACTAAGGGCCTGTCTTCCCATTGATGTCCAACAAGGCCATCCTCTGTTGCATATGCAGCTGGAGCCATGGGTCACTACATATGTACTCTTTGGTTGGTGGTTTAGTCCCCGGGAGCTCTGGGGGGGGGGGTCTGGTTAGTTGATAGTGTTGTTCTTCCTATGAGGTTGCAAACTTTCAAAATAAGGAAGCCAAGTTTCTTCAATATGATCATGTTGGGAATCTGCTCACTGGGGTACTGAAAGCTTGAGTGTCTCTGAAGAAATTTGAGTTTCAGTTTAAGCGAGTTGGGATTTGGGCTGTGGTAGTTGTCTTAATAAGATGTAAACAGAGCTGCTGAAGAAAGAGTTTTCATCGGTATCTTTCAGATGAATCATATGAGCAGACTGTGGGTCCTACCTCCAGAAATTTGCACTCAGAAGATGAGTCACATACCCAAGAATTTTCCAAGTGATAAAATTTGGTACCTTTCATTCATAATCCATGACCTAGAGAAGTGGAATTCATTCTTCACTCTGTTCATCCCAGTTTTCCTCCAGTGAAGCCACAAGTAAAATTCAGGTTTACTTTATGATCTCAGCTAATCCAGTGAAAAACCCACCCCTTCTCGAAAGCCTTGGGCTGGATTGACAGCAGCTACAATCCCAAAGATGATGAGAAAGAATTACTGAATCGTTATCTCAGATGTACAGAGTGATTCTTAAATTGTTACTCAATCATGATAAACACTATATTTACATTAGCTTCACTAGTATTACAGGATTTAAAATTGTTCAGTAAGTGTAGTTAACATTAACTCATAAAAATACCCACATTTTCATAAACTAATAGAAAAATGGAATCAATGAATATGCTAAGAAGCTGAGAAAGGGACTTTACTACACAGGGCAAGAAATGCTAACCACTAAGGGCATGAAGTGGCATTGGAAATTGAGTTAGGAGGGTTTAATCAAGGTATTTAAATGCATTCTACAACAGAGTACAACCTACAGTGTCTATTTAAGTCTGATTCAATATAATAATGATGGACTTTTATTACAGAAGGGCTATTCAGTGATGTCTAAGAAATGATGGTAGACAAATTATCTCCATGACATGCTACAATAGTCATATCCATAAATTAGCTTAAGATGCCAGTGCTAAGTATCTTAAGGTCTGGAAGACTTCAGTGCACTCTCATGTCTTGGAAATACATTTACAGAAGAGGAGATGGCCTTTTGTCACCATTGCAAGATGAATTATCACACAATCATTATCCTTTGTATATGTCCTCTGTTTAAAAGTCTATAATGCTCTATTTATTAAATAATAATTTTAATACTTCCTATGTGGTCATCAAGACCAAATTAATAAGTTCCTAGTCCAATGTTAAAATTTTCACCACCTGTGGACTTAACTTGAAGAAACCAAATAGAATTAATATAATCACCCAATGAATTGCCACAGATAGATAAAATGCTAACATGCTCTTGGGGTTCATGAGGCTCTTCTGGTAGGTCTGTGTCATCTATAGAAATGTTGATCAGAGGTCTACAGTTCTCTTGTATAATATTGTATAATGTTGTATAAAGTGAGACTTCCAAGAGATTGAAAACTTAGCCCAGAATTGAATCGTTTCTGTTTCTTCTGTCAAACACTCTCAGTTAAGTTATGTGCACTGACATTTGTACAAGATTTGTATAGAGGTTAGTGATTGATGAGAGAACATTGGCAGCTTTGGTAAATAAGAAAACAAAATTTTAGGCACAAAACCTTATGAGGAGCTGTAAGAAAAGGCAGTCTTTGATCTTAGATGACAAGAAAGAAAGTCCATAGCAAATGAAGAGGCAAGACTCAGTCTTAACTCCGGCTTCTACTCAGTCATCTAAGTTGATACCTCAGAACACAAAGCAACAACTCCAGTCAATGACCACGGGAAGAAGGCACCTACAACCAACTATCTGTTAGATTTTAGAAGAACATGCATGCTCTATATTTTCAACATTTGATTTTATAGATTGCTAAGCATGAATTCCCTATGTTTATTTCTCACTCCACCTTCCATAGGCAGATGGCTCAGAAAAACACGATCTAATGTAAAACAAGCAAACAATAACATTTCTGTTAGTTACTGTCAACTTCGTTTACATCAGTCTATAGTCCCTGAAGAGAATAGTTCTGATCTTCTTTAATATTATAGCATAAAATTTATCTACTACATGAAAAGGTTTTTAAAGGCCTAATAGAAGCAAGTCATTTAACTAGAGCAATTATCTTACCAAAGAAAACTTGGTCATATGCATGGGACAGATGTAAACTTAAAAGTAACCCTAATTACATTCTGTATAAAGAGATATGCTCAACCTCAGACTTCTTGGTGTGGCATGTCCCAGTGTACTATGTGTCTGAAATTCTTAAAATGATCATGGTTCACCCAAGTGAAGCCATGTTCTCATGAGTCTCTGAACGATTGTATCTATTCAGCTGCGTTTATGTCATTCTCTGAATGTTGACATAGAAGGGAACTTAGAGTTGAATTTGTCTCTTCTCTACCAACTCATTTTTAGATGTGATTTATAGAGGTCCAGAGAAGTCTAGCAAGACTATGGAGTCGCATCCTTCTGATGAATGGCCCACAAAATGAAGCTACTGATTTTGGGGACCACTGATCATCACTGTTGCTCTCACTGTGCCATTTGACCCATTATCCTGCGTGGTGCTCTGCCTAGTTATAGGAATAGCATGCTCTCTAAATAGCTATCTGAATACACTGTACCTACTTCTTTGGGTAGTCATGGGCCTATATATGATATTATGAACTAGCTTTCTTTGGTCTAGCCTTCTGAACTCTAGCTGAGACCTGCTGAAAGAAAACTGAAAAAAAAAAAAAAGCCAAATTCATGAACCATAAAGCTTCATCCTGATGTAAGTAATTTTCAGAATCACTCAGCTTAAGTATGTTCTGTGACGTTTACCCTTAAGGAAAATGCATATGTCTTGTCAGGTATCTGTGCAATACTAAAAGATCTATGCCACAATTTACTCATAGAAAACAAATCGAACAGATTTTAAAGACATAGGATATATCAATGTTAAGTATGATCTTATTAAAAATGTTACTATGAAGCAAACCTGAAAGCCAATAAAAATTCATCAATATTTATATATATATTTTTTAAAATTCCAGGTGTTGGAGAGATGGCTTAGAGGCTAAGAGTATGTGGTGCCAAGAGTATATCTTCCAAAGGACTCGAGTTTGTTTCCCAGCACCCACATTGCTCAGTCACAACCTCCCGTAACCCCAGCTCCTGGGTACCTGACATGATCTTCTGGACTCCTCAGTCACCTGCACTGAGGTGCACAAGTCCACACAAAAATCTACAGATATATTACACTTAAAGTAATAAAAACCAATCTTAAAAAATACTGTACCACAATAGCGACTGTAAGAAGAAAGGGTTAAATAAAGCTAGGATTCTCTGTTTACATAATTAAAAGAAATGCATTTTAAAGAGCCCACAAAATGGGAACACATCAGTTTAATTCCCGACAGTAATTTTTACACATATGCACTTCTGAGTTTTCAACAGTCTTATAGCAATTTATGGTGCTAATAAGAAATTGGATTTTCAGAAATTAATATATTTTCCCTCCATGAAGCACCATCCTGTACAAAGATACACAACATGATTTTTTTCCATTTCCACGCTTGTTCCTGTGTTGGGGAAGACTTGGAACACACACCTGTCATCACTGATGATACCGTGTGCTTCCATACCACCCATGGACACTGAGATGATTTTTCAAATCCCATTTATTCTTATTTTGTTTTTGCTTATTTATTTGTTTTAAAACAGGGCTATGCTACATACCCCTGCCTGGTATGAACTAAGTATGCATGCATTTCTGCCTGGTCTCAAACTAACTACAACCTTCTTGGTTCTACTTCTGCAATACTAAAATTACAGGTGTGTGCTACCACTCCCAGATCCCTAAGCGCATTCAATGCTAACACGCTCTCTCTACTAAGCCTTTCTTGACACCCCTCCTTTTGTACCCAGTTATCCAATGGTCTTTGTGTTCCTGTCTGTCTCTCACTATAAAGCCTACTTTTTATGCTATTCTATTCTAAGGACCTGGAACATCTTAGCTGGGTGAAATTCTTCCATGTCTACTCACAGCCTAGCACCCAACGTGACAAATACATGGTTGCTCAGTTTGACTTGACTAATATTCCTCATCGAACATCATTTTATTGACTGCCTCCCATGATGCAATTAAAAGAAAGAAATTTTGTAGTTAAGCTTTGTTTTGATTAATTTGCTCTACACAGCACACGATGAGGAGGAGGCAGTCAAGGATTTAATATTTAGTATTTACTGCTGAGTTCACAATAGCAGTGTTCTAATAGAAAATGAAACCATGCAGGCAGGTTTTTGTTCTTGCTTGTATAGCTCAGAAGACTTTCTTAAAAGAACTGCAATGACATCCTTAAAGAGACAAGGATATGGCACGGAAGGAAACCTTACAGTTTTTATATGCTTATGGCTCCTTGGGCTGGTAGGCACAGGAATGAAGAAATTGTCTTATCACCTCACACCACTATAACAAAGTTTTTTGACAACATAAATTCAAAGGCAGGTCACGTTCTAGATGCAGGAAAGCAGCAGAGGAATGGACAGAAGCAGCAACACTCTTGGTGGTGCAAAGTCAGATTATTTAGGTTTGTGATCCAGCTCTGCCACAGCTGAGCTGTAAGATCCCAGTAGGTGATTTAACCACCATACGACAAAATGTCTTGAGCTGTAAGAATACCATCTGCATCATGGGACTTGCCATGAATATTGTAAGCAGTAAAATTGCAAAGGTATTCAGTATATGCATAACCCATAGTGTGAGTGTAATAAATAATATCTCAAATTCCTGGAGCTATTCGTAAAGAGTCAGTCATGAAACAATATCCATGTAATATGTAGCACATCGATGTGTGTTGAGGTGTAAGGGAGGCTTGGGGTGTGAGGAGGCAGCTTGTTGTATAGGGCCCTTGCTACATATGAATGGGGACCTATTTCAGGTCTCTACCACCCAATATAAAAGCCAAGCACAGAACTGCACATCTGGAACCTTAGAGCTAGGGGGACAGAGACAGGAGGGCCCAGGAGACTTGCTGACTCACACCCATCTAGTTGAATCAGTTTGCTTCAGGCTCAGTGAATCCCAGACTCAAAAACAATAAGGTGGATTGCAACAACAAAGGAAGACAATCAACACTGAGTGTGCACGTACACGTACACGTACACACACACACACACACACACACACACANAGAGAGAGAGAGAGAGAGAGAGAGAGAGAGAGAGAGAGAGAGAGAGAGAGAGAGCAAGACTATATAACAAGGTGACTTTGGAACAGAGCAACAGAGGCCTGACTATATAAGTCTCTACAGCATTATAGAAAGAGGAACCAACATGAGTGAATGTTCATAGAGGGAAGATGGCATGAGATTGGAATATTAAAGGAACCAAGTGTCCCAGTTTCATTTCTATTTTTATGATAAAGAACCACAAAAGAAAGTACCTTAAAAGGGAAAGGGGTTTATTTCAGCTTTATATTTCTCAGTTATAGCCCATTATTTTAAGGAAGAACTCAAAGCAAATTGTTACATCTGGTCAACAGTACAGAGAGAATGAATGTGTGAGCAGACACTTTCAATTGTCTGCTTGCTTGGGATCAGCTTAATCTTCCACTCTCACACAGATTGGGATCACATACCTAAGGTATGATGTCACCCACAGTGGGCTACATCTTTCCTCACGTAGAAATGTAATTGTAACAATCCCTCCCAGATATACATAACCTGATTTATATAATTCCTCATTCGGGCTCTCTTCACATTCTAGGTTGTGTGTATGTAGTTAACAGTTAAAGTAAAACATTGCACTAAGGAAACCAAGAAAAGCATCTGAAGCAAGCCTCTGAGGATTAGTGTCACGATTCCAGGTTGAGGTGAGATGGAGGAGTTGATCACACCAAGGCTTATAAGTAGGAAGTAGAATTCTGAATTGTACTCCAAGTGTCATCCTGAAGGACAAAGAAGTGGCTTTTAAGAAAGGAACTATGTTATTAGATGTCCACTTTAATCCTCAGTAGACTCTGTTTTATTTTTGTGGGTACTAGAGAATCAAACCCAGGACTTTTCACAAGCTTGACAAGTGATCTATCACTAACTTACATCTACAGCTCTTTATATGTCTCCTTGAAAAAACACATCTAGGTGCTGTGAGAGAGGAGTCCAGGTTGACTCAAAAGTTTTGGTCTAAACCTCATTAAACCACAGAATCATTATCAATTAAACCATACAAAGTGGGAGGAAAATGTACACGAAGTGTTAGTTTGACTTTTGTTGGGAGAATTTTCAGTTTGAGATACCCATGAGGAGCATAACAAGCAAATGCATGGTTGACTCCAGAGGCAGCTTGAAAAGCTTGGACCAAAAGCTAAATTTACTATAACTGACGAAAACCTAAGGAGCTATGAAATTTGGGATGAGTAGGGACACAGAAATTAAGACAAGTACCTTCTTTCTCAGCCTTAGAATACAGCCCACAGATAGAGGTGGGATAGTTGTGCAAGCTATAAAAAAGGACCTT
The DNA here is from genome assembly GCF_900095145.1 of Mus pahari. Lineage (NCBI taxonomy): Eukaryota > Metazoa > Chordata > Mammalia > Rodentia > Muridae > Mus > Mus pahari. The sequence continues at coordinate 106,714,779 of NC_034597.1, read as the reverse complement.
GAGGGAGACACTGAGAAGGTGACAAAAGGGTAGAGTCCAGCAGATCAATTCTGCTCGCATGTCACTGTGGCTCCTATGCCAAGCCCCTCCTAGTCCTCCTCTATGAGCCTTTGAAGTTCTGAGTTTTCCTATCATTTCTTAGCTGATTGGTTAAGTTTCTTAAATGCCTACCATCTCCACATTGTTCCTTCTGGAGGCTATTTCTATAAATATCAATATAGTCAAATGACTTCCCTCCTTAGACGTCTTCGGTGTCCACTGCCTATGTATGAAGCCCAGTGCCTTACTTTCAAAGCCTTACCTATTAATGCCCTAATTTTTCTCTACCTTGTGCTCATGATATTCTTACTTCAGTCAAGCTAGATCATCGTGATCCCTGAACCTTCACAAGCTGATGTCTGTTCCATGATACCCCTGGAATTTAATTCTTCTTTTTTGTATACCCAAGAAAAGTTTACTTGGTTCTTCATGATTCACTGTGAAACCACAACCCCACTCTCTGACATAATGCTTTTAATATTTTCTGTAGAAGTCTCTGCGTTTTATAATATTTTTATTGCATTTTGTTTGGCCTTAAATTAACTTAACATTCATTCTCTGTCCTGTTTCACTAAATAGATAGGAAGACCTTTGCAAATAGAGCTGCTAATGTGAAGAATTTGATAGGTCTTAGCATACTGCTAGTACTAAATAGGCAGCCATTTCTTTGTTGACATAAAATAAATATTTCTTTTAATACTGCTCAATGTGTAAACAAACAGATAAACTCTCTAGTGTTCTTTTTAAAATGTTAACCTTACTTTTATTTCACAGAAAACATATATAGGGGATAGATTGATGATAGATAGATAGATAGATAGATAGACAGATAGATTCTTCTCATTTACAAAATGTTGATAGGTAAGTTGGAGAGGAAGAGAAAAGGTAATAAAAGAAAAAAAAACAGATAAGCAAAAGTAATAATAAAAAATGGAATTGACACATCTCTACTTTTTCCTTGTTTGTAAGCCTGATATGTTTCTGTGGTTGATCATATAGGTAATACCCTTGAGCTTTACTTGATAAGGTTAAAAAATTTCTATGATATTCTAGTGTAGTTCAGACAATATGTCTTAAGTTTTTATTTTTTCATTTCTTTTCCAGCACAGCTATAAGCTTCTCTGGGGAATGAGCTATAAAACAAAGATCTGGTACTATCTGTCTCTTCCATTTCTGGGAAATACAAATTATATGCTTTGAGACAGGAGGAAGTGAAACATTGATTGTATATAATATTCAATAGCTAAGAAGGTATTCTCATTAACACCATAATCAACACTGTACTTTTATTGGAACATGTTTCAAAATCAGATTTTTTTTTATGATTTGACAAATGTAATTAATTCTCTAATGGATTTCAAGCCACAGGCATAATTTGTGTTCTCTGTATACCAGACTATACAATTACACACAGGAACTCAGGAAATGCCAATAGTAACTTAAACATTGGCTATCAATGGATTGATTGAGAGGAAGAATAATACCCAATTCCCAACACTCCTGGGTGTTAATATAAACCACATTGGGAACAATGGAATCAGCAATGTCCTGAAAAAACCCCTAACATGTTTGATATTTATACATAAGCCTCTCTTCTCACTCCACATTTTTGTTTAAGATGAAATAAATAACTCTAACTTGGCATAGAATTACTATATAAAACAGTTACTGCATTTTTTTTTAGCCCAAACTCTGCCAGGCATAGAACTGAGAGTTTTAGATTTTAAAAGTTTAATTTTCAAAATAACATAAAAGGGTAGCAAATTTTGTACCCAGATGCACATCAATCACTGTAGGTCAAGGCACATCCTCTCTTACCAAGGCCAGACGAGCTGGCCAGAGAGGGGATGTGATTCCCAGGCAGACCACAAAGCCTGGGAAAGCCCCTGCTCCAGTTGTTGGGGGACCCTCATGAAGACCAAACTGCACATTTATTACATATGTGCAGAGAGAGGAGGAGCTCAGTCCAGTCTATGCTTGCACTTTGGTTGGTGGCTCAGTCTCTGGGAGCCCCCATGGGTCCAGGTTAGTGGACTCTGTTGATCTTCCTGTTGAGTCTCTATCCTCTTCAGGTTCCTCAATTCCCCTCCCCCAACTCTTCCACAAGAGTCCCCAAGCTCCACCTAATGTTTGGCTATGTGTCTTTTCATCTGTTTCCATCAGCTGTTGAGTGTGGCCTTTTAAATGACAGTTAAACTAGGATCCTGTCTGTAAGCATAACAGAGTATCATTAATAGTGTCAAGGATTGGTTCTTGCCCATGGGATGGGTCTCAATTTGGGCCAGTCATTGGTTGTCCATTCCCTCTTGTCTCTCCTCTATCTTTGTGCCTGCACATCTTGTAGGTAGGACACATTGTAGGTGGAAGGTTTTGTGGGTGGGTTTTTGTCCTTATTGTTTCACTGAGAATCCTTCCTGGCTACAGGAGGTGGCCACTTCAGGATCCATAACCCCCACTGCTAAAAGTCTAAGCTAGAGTTACTCCATAGCCACCCTGGAGCCTTTCCCCCCTTCTCAGGTCCCTGCTATGTCCTAGAGATGCATCCTCACTGCCAACTCTTTCCCTTGTTCCCCCTATACCTGGCCCCCTGCCCTGCTCCCCACTCCAGCTCCTCTCCCAAGCAGTTTCCCCCTCAATCTATGTCCAATATTTATTTTATTTCCCCTTCTGAGAAATATTGAGCCTCCTTTGGGCCCCCTTTGTTATCTGAGTTCTTTTGGTCTGTGGATTATAAGCATGGTTTTCCTGTGCTTTATGGCTAATATCCATTTATGAATACACACCTTGCATGCTCATTTTTGTCTGGATTACACTACTCAAGGTAAATATTTTCTAGTTCTATCCATTTGCCTGTAAACATTATGATGTCTTTGTGCTTAATTGCTGAGTAGTATTCCATTTTATCAATGAACCACGTTTGCTTTATCCATTCTTCAGTTGAGGGACATCTAGGTTGTTTCTAGCTTCTGGCTATTATGAATAAAGCTGCTATTAACATAGTGAGCACATCTTGTGGTGTGGTGGGGCATCTTTTTGGTATATGCTCAGGAGAGGTATAGCTGGGTCTTGAGAGAGAGCTATTCCCAGTTTTCTAAGAAACTACCAAGTTGATTTCTAGAATGGTTATACGAGGTTGCACTCCCACCAGCAATGTAGGAGTGTTCCCCATGCTCCACATCCTCACGAGCAAGTGCTGTCCCTTGAGATTTTATCTTAGCCATTCAGATGGGTTTGAGGTTGAATCTCAGAGTTGCTTTGATAGTCCTCCTTTATAGAAACGATAAATGCACTGAGCAAGAAATTAGAGAAACAACAACTGTTACAATAGCCACAAATAACATAAAATATCTTGATGTAACTCTAACCAAGCAAGTGAGAGATATGTATGACAAGAACTTCAAGTATCTGAAGGAAAAAGCTGAAAGAGATATCAGAAGGTGGAAAGACCCCCAATGCTCATCGATCAGTAAGATTAACATTGTGAAAATGGCTATCTTACTACAAGCAATCTACAGTTCAATACAATTCCCACCAAAATCACAACATAATTTTTTACAGACCTTGAAAGAACAATTTTCAAATTCATATGGAAAACAAACAAACAAAAAATAACAAGATACCCAAAACAATGCTGTACAGTAAAAGAACTTCTGGAGGTATTACCTCTCAGAAGTAATACTTCTTCTCAGGCTATACTACAAAGCAATAGTAACAAAAACTGCATTGGTATAGAAACATACAGGTTGATCAATGGAATTGAATCACAGACACAGCAATAAACCCACATACCTATGGACAGTTGATCTTTGACAAAGAAGGCAAAACCATACAATGGAAAAGGGAGAGCATCGTTAACACATGGTGCTGGTCTAACTGAACGTCTCCGTGGAGAGGGATGCAAATAGATCCATATTTATCACCCTGCACAAAAGTCAAGTCCAGGATGAAAGACCTCAATGTAAAACCACGTATACTAAATCTAATAGAATGGAAAGTGGGGAATATTCTTGAACCCATTGGTATAGGAGACAACTTCCAGAACAGACAACCAATGGCTCAGGCACTAAGATAACAATTAATAAATGGGATCTCATGAAACCGAAGACCTTCTGTACGTCAAAGGACACCACCAACAGGAGAAAACAGCAACCTAAAGAATGGGAAAGATCTTTACCAACCCTGAATCCAACAGAGGACAAATAGCCAAAATGTATAAAGAACTCTAGAAGTTAGACAACAACCACCCAAATAACCCATTTTTTATAATGTGGTATAGAGTTGAACAGAGAATTTCCAACAGAAGACTCTCTAACAGCCAACAAACATTTAAAGAAATGTTTAATTTTGTTATTTGTCAGGAAAAAGCAAATCACAATATTAAAACTTTTTGTGTTTCAAGCTAAAGCACATTTTAATGAAATTGTTTCCATTAAATTCATGGGCATATTTTCATGTAACAGTGATTTTCTATGTCATATGTTTTCCTTATAACTGGTGGACTTCTTTCTATGGTCTTATATAAAGGAGGGACCAGTCAGCTGGGATGCTGTGTCAGTCTTAGTGAGCTTTGATGGCACAGCTCTCTATTCTCATGGGTCCTTACAAGATACTATAGTTTGGTCTATTGCCAAACCAAATTCAAAATAATATAAAAAATGAGAAGTAAAAACTCTCCAAGATAAAGCCAGGATGGAGGACCTTTCTTGGTCACTTGGTACCAGTCAGTTTTGTATTTATAGTCACCAGAAATAGAACACTTACACCTTTGTCTCATTTAGTTTATCTGAGGTGGGTTTGTTTGTTTGTTTGTTTGTTTGCTTGTTGGGGGCAGGGATTCTGGTTTCTGTGTTTCTGCATTTGTTTATGGGGGTTTTGGTTGGTGTATTTGTAATTTTGTGTGGGGTATTATGGTTTGTTTGTTTGGAGGTTCTATTTGTGTGGTTTTGGGGGGATTTACAGTTTGTGTGTTTGCTTGGGGGGTTCAGGTTTTGCTTGGTCTTCAAGTTGTCAAGGAATATTCTCTTAAAATACAGAAATCATTTACTGTATACATAGGAATGGAATAATTTTGATTTCACTAAATACTCTAGCTAATAATCTGAGTAAAAATAGACTGTAGAACACATGAGCAATGTATGGGACTAAAATCTAATATGTTTATGAGTATATAAGCATATAATATTATTATATAATATGAATTTATAAGTATATGAGTATATAAGTACATAATATTATCATATAATATGAGTATATAAGTATATATTATCATATAATATGAGTTTATGAGTATATAATGAGTATATAAGTATATGATATCATATAAAATGTATAAATAATATGAGAATATAGTATATAATACTTCATAGACAAACCCCGAGGAGTGAACTGCTATGGTGTCAATCATCTATCCCAAAAGGCAAAGCTATAAATAAGGTCTGATAAGATTAACCTCTGGGTCTCTGTGTTTGTTCACCTACTTTTACACATCATTATTAGTGCATTAGGCCACAATTTTTAGGATTTATTCATTCTTTCAAGATAATATTAATGTATTTTATCCTCTCCCAATCCATATGAATATTCTTAAATTATTATCTGCTATTTTCTTCACGAAAATATCTGTATCTTTGTGGGAACTGATAAATCTCCACTGATAGGTGGGAACACCCTGCAGCCAAAGAACTTAGAAGCAGGAGAGTAGAAGCTTTACAAATTTTCTGTTGATAAAATATTTAAGACTGACTGAGCTGGAAAACTTCCCAGAGAGAAAATGTTTAGTAAATGATATAGAAATCTTTAAAAATTGTCGATATTGGACTATTTTAAAGACCCTTCCCTTTGTGCACCTCTCACTGTAGCCATCGGGTTTCCAAATGTCAGTTTGAACCCTCTGGTCAAACCCTGTTTCTGGAAATCTACTTATGGAAGTGGCACAGCAGGTCTTAAAGACACCATTAAACCAACATCTGCTCCCAGACACAGAAACCTTAAATAGCCTGAAAGCATATAATGTCCCATCCCAGCATAAGAGAAGTAAAGACAGCAGCAATAAAACATGGAGTAAACATATACTTCGGTAAAATTTTAATTTAAATGTGTGCAGGTGTGTATGAGTGCACGATTCTCTCTCTCTCTCTCTCTCTCTCTCTCTCTCTCTCTCTCTCTCTCTCTCTCTCTCATGTTCAGATTTACTGGAGATTCACAGCACAGTACAGAGTTGAAACACTATAAGCTTAGTTTGTTAGGGACATGTGTTTTACATTATTTATAAAGAACTTCTTATACTCTTTTTGACAGTGTGTTATCATTGAGGTCATATGCATCTGTGCAACCTTTAGCCATACAAATGTTCTTGTCTTTCTAAATAATCCAAAATGCTTTGATTGTAAGCTAGAGATAGCTATCTAACTATCACTCAGTATGTGTCACCATCCTCAGCTAAAATCATTTCCTGGTACCTTGACTCAAAAGACACTCAGCATCTCCATCACCAAGTGCACTTAAAATTAAAGGAAAGTTGAATTACACCCACTGTCTCTATTTTTAAAAAATGTTTTTACAAAGTAGCAAATTGTTTCCACTCAGTAAAAATGATGGATTATAGTGCAAAAAAAATTAATGAGCAGATGGAATACCAACCCATTATTCATTAAAATATTGCACTGGGTTAATTCAGCAAATAAAAATGGAGAACAGACCAGATGGCCATTTATAGTTCTCTTGATTTCTTAAGCTACTTCTTTACAGCCAGAACTGCTCCTATATTTAACTTGAAATGCACAGTTCCTACCATATGTACAGTAAGCAAGCATTCATGTGACCTTGTAAACTTCTTGTGTAAAACGGCAATGATTTTTATGATTCACTTAAAGGAGCACCACACACTTACAGCCCGAGTTGCTCTCGCAGTCCCAGCGTTCCAGTGATAGCCTAGATTTTCTAGACTTGGTAGATCCTGCCATTATTATCTGGTCTCAACTAGGCTTAAGTAGGCACTGGGGTAAAATTATACCAAAGGAAATGATCAGCTTCGTTAAAAACCTCTGAAGAATGCCAAGCATACATAAAATTATTAGGCTAGCTGGCATTTCTCTTAAGGCAACACTTTTCTTTTTATGAGACCTTAATTCAACAACTTAACACGTTTTAAGAATCTTTCTGCTGGTGTAGAGCAATCAGAATGCTCATCTGTGAAAATAGAATCAAACACTAGGAACCTATTTTTGAAGATTGTATTACAGCTCAACATACATGCACCAGCTTCTTTCTTCCAAGTCTGCACATTTACCTCCAAAGCACGGGGATACATGTGTTCAAAGAAATGATATTTAGCCAAAGTAAAGCCAGGAAGCAGCCCACATAGGCTCGATGCATACACTGTGGTGGATTTATAAAATGGTATTATATAAGAAAGCATGCATTGTTATGGCAACCTGGGTGATGCCTGTGAGCTGGGCAGGAGCAGGATGGAGAGCCCATGCTGTATAATTTCTGTATGAACTTCAGAGATTGTAATGCACTCCGTAAGGATGGAGTCAGTACGGAGCTTGCTTTAGAAGATGATGAGGAAGAAGGGGTTCTCTAGCCACAGTCATTTCTAAGGAATTCATTCTTGATCTGTTTCTTACAACAACTATGCAGCGCTCTACAGTCAGCGTTTATGAATTTCTTAGCAAGCTTTCATTATTTACAATCTTAGAAGATAAACACACACCGTAAAAATAGTTCCTTCATGTTTGGTTCATATACAGTCCTGAAAACTAGGATGTGATTATATTACTTTATAGTTAACAATGTACAATGCAATATGTGTGTGTGTGTGTGTGTGTGTGTGTGTGTGTGTGTGTGTGTATACACATATAAATTTCTTCTAAACCTTTCTCCAACCTCCATGTGCAAACAGAGTCCTTGGTAGCTTCCCACTGATCATTACCCTGGCATAGACGATATATTTACATGTGCTGATTCTCCTAAGCATCATGTTCTCATACCCTAATTTTACTTTTGGAACCCCTTTCCACACTTTTCTGTGTGGTTTGTGCCCAAAGAGTATTAGCTATGTGGGTGAGATTTGAATAGCCTAGGCACTGTTGTTCCTGGGGGGGGGGAGAAGAATGGGTTGCACTAGACTAACAGACCTCTCCAATCAGCATTCACCCCTCCCCCAGAACCTCCTAGTAAATGACAGTACCCTTCTTATTATGTCTCTCCTGGAGTTCATTACTGGTCTTCTCTATGAGACTATAGAAACAAGGGGTCACCCCTTGCTTGCTGTTACTTCACCTTAGCCTATCAGTACCAGCTAGGTGATTTCAATCAAGCCTCTTCTTATTATTCATGTACCCTGTAACCATTTATTGAGTGCCTACATATGCCAAGCATAATTCTAGAAAAGAAAGACACAGTAGAAGTGAATAAACCAACCAACATTCACACATATGAAGTATCTCTTCTAGCAAGAGTGAAAGGGTTGGCTTGAAGTTTACAAATGCAAACAGAGTAACTGCAGATATTCACAGGGACTGTGGGTCAGGTCAGCAGAGCGATGGGATAAATACCTGCAGAAGGGAAAGACTCCTTCAGTAATTCCCAAGGAGGATTTACCTCTAGTTATAATTTGTAACCTCTAGCAACATACTTTTAATTGGCACGAGTTGGGTGAGAGATGCCACAGACCATGCTGTAATATATAAGACATTCTTTCCCCACGAAGCATAATTCAACACAAGGCATCGGAGATGAGAAGAAGACATTCTAGGGTGATCAATGGCAGCTTCTTTGAGGAAGTTCCACTGAGGTCACAAAAACTCATATACACGAATCTATGTTAAGGTATGAACTAGTCAGAGTGGCTGAAGAATGCTGAGAAGAGTAAAAGGGCCAAACTTAGCCAGTGTGAAGGATAAAAGCCAACGTGTGGTGAGGTTAGGCCAAAGATACGAACTATATCATTCCAGGTCATAATAAAGGGTCAGCATTTTATGCTAAGGACAAAGATAAGCCATGAAAAATTTTAAGCATCAACCAAAGAACAAAAATGGGCTATACCTAGTCTTGCCCAAACATATGTAGTAGATGTGCAGCTTGGTCTTTATATGGGTCCCAAACAACTGGAACAGGAGCTCTCACAAAAGCTGTTGCCTGTCTGCGGGATATGTTCTATTAGCTGGGGCACCTTGTCTATCCTCAGTGAGAGGCTATGCAGATATCTGAAGTGCCAGGGTGGAGGGATACCCAGAGAGGCCCCTACCCAGTCAGAGGAGAAGGGGACGGGGGATGAAGGAAGAATTGTGGGAGGGTGTAGTCAGGAGGGGGGCAGTGAGCAGGATGTAACATGAATAAGTAAAAAAATTAAATTAAAAGTTTTAAGCAAGGAAGAGGGAGATTCTATACTCTTCACTCACACTGTGGGCAGAGAACAGTCTACAGAAGGAAAAAGGTAGACACTAGTGGGTCAGAGGATGTTAGGTACGGTTCTAGAGGCACAGGATACCCTGAACACATCCCTACAGAATTGTCAAATGAAATGCAAGAGTCCAATCAGATGTGGATTTCAATGACATTTTTGACACAAATAAGTTCCGAGAAATATTCATGATGTAGTTATAAAATAATCCATTGTTTTTTCAAAGTCCAATTTTAACTGGATTTCCTATATTTTTATCTACAAAATTTGGCAACATTTTGCATTCATGGGTGGATGAATATGCACATATGCAAAATGCTACATATTTAGAAAATGAGCCAACCTGTTATATTTCCCAAGTTCAAAAACAAAAGGATCTGCATAAGTGGTTTCTATGTGTGGAAGAAGATTATATATAAATATACATATTTTCATTATTTTTAGATAGATATTTGCTAAAGTAATCTATTTTGATTTTTATGCTTTCTTTCTATTATTTAAATGACTCAAATTAAGTTTGAAATATCCTTCCGATGATTCATAGACATACATACACATATATGTATATTATATTTTCTAAAATATATTTTGTATTTTATATGTAATATATATCTTACCATGCACATATTTTGCATTTTATATGTAGTATATATTTTATAATATCTTACCATATTTTGTATTTTATGTGTAGTATTTAATATATAATCTTACCATACACATATTTTATATTTTATATTTAGTATATATATATATATATATATATATATATATATATATATATATATAATATCTTACCATATACATATGTGTACCTTCCAGGTTTTGAACTCTATCAACCTAGCACCTAAATTCAAAGTTCTCAGGTAGGTTTCTTCTCCAATTTTATTTTCATATGTAAAATTAATATTTTCTAAGTTCTGTCACTTCTTTCAAAATTTCTCTTTTATGAAGGCATGTGTTTAATTCCCATCGGTTTGATTTTTATCAATATCTGATTCTTGCTAATTTCTTGCATGGTCACAAAGACCTGTGTCTCATTCCCTGTAAACTTCAGGCTGTTCTCAGATTTGAATGTCCCAATTTTGCTTCTCATTGTATGGAATTACAAACTGGTAAGTCCAGACCAGCAGGCATCTTTTTCAAAGACCAACATCAACATTTGACATTCAGAGTATTTTCTTTACAATGTAATCAACACACAACATTTAGAAGTTAAAGATACCAGACAAATTGCTGTGCATTCCTCCTGGCTGCTACTCTTGGAGGCAGAGAGAATCTATTTTCTTGGGACAGAACATGGAAGTGTTGTGCTGTGAGTGGCATTACAGTTGTGATGTAGCCAGTGCTATTCAGTAGCTTGAAAGGTTCCTCCCCTTTCTCCACCTCAGTCCCAATAGTTATGCCTATAAACCAACCATTTCATACTCGTCTCTCCTATCCTCAGCTTAGGCTCTCTGACCAGTCCCATTGTCTTTTCCTCAGTTCAAATATTTTTTTCTTTTGAGTCATTCTCTGAAACACTAAAACAGGTAGCTTCTATAGGTGGTGTTAGATGAGTTTGTGTCCCATTCCCCTCTCTCCTCAGCTCTCTAAGGATGGGAGCCTTTGGTAACTCTTCTAACAGTTCTGGGTATCCCAGGGTCACACAAACAGTAGCTGTTGAAAAAAGTGACATTACTGAAAAGTGTGCCTGAATGAGCATTTGATAATTTTATAATCTAAAATTGGAAATTTTTTCCTGAAAATAACTAGTCAAAAAAGTTACATGGAAAAAACTGACCAAGCACTCAATCCCCTATAGAGAGTCTGTTAATGGTACTTGATGAAGCGTTCTAATAAACCACATCACCTTATTTTATTCCAGAGATTATATTTGATTCTATGACCAATAAAAACTGAAAAATCACTCATTTTGCTCTCTCTTCCTTCCTATGATCTTGTTCAAACATATACCTCCAGTTTTATATCATTGTAGAAAGAAATTATTCAAATGTTAAAGAGGCTTGAAATAAAGAAACAGAGCACTGTGTGGATTAGTATTCAAGCATAGAAGAATAACTGTAGTATCTAAACTCTTAATAAAAGACTCTAAAGTATATACACAACTATACAAATATATTTAAACTACAATGAAAAATTATTTACTTCATAGTATTTAATACAGAATAAGATTTGAAGATAGAGGTCAAAAGGAGTTCTCTGATGAAACAATTACCTGCAATTTTTAAAAGGTTGAAATAAAAAATAATTAATGTGAAAGCCATTAGGGATTAGCAAGAAGTCTATTTTCCTAGATCAGCTCCTCTGGATGTGTTGTCAGAATCATGAGGCATAAGATATTTTAAAATGGGTTTACTACTGAGAACTCACCCAGAGGGTACAATCATTTCAGAAAAAAAAAAAAAATCAAAGTGTCGAATAAAGTAGCAAACATGCATGACTTTGCTACTTCATTCGGAGTGTGTTAGGGAAGATGAAAGTGATAACAGGATAGGAAAATATTTCAGAAAATGCTATGTGAAATATGATGGCTTACACTCTTCATGAATGATTAAAGATATACACAGATGTACACACATACACACACACAGAGGGAGGGAGGGAGGGAGAGAGAGAGAGAGAGAGAGAGAGAGAGAGAGAGAGAGAGAGAGAGAGAGAGAATGTGAAGATTCTTAATGAATAAGACTCATATAAGACAACATATTCCAGGATCTAAAGGACATCTCAAAGGCACCTTAGAAGAATGTTTTCCCTCAGTGGGAAGAGGATAGCTTCTTAGAATAGATCAAAGGGAACAATCTGAATAAAAGTAAACAAAGTCATTCGCTGAAGAGAAAATTATTAATTCAGGCATGAGATAGTAGCCCACAATTATCCAAGGAAGTTAATAATCCATGTCATGGAACTTGCTAATGTAACATCATTCATACAATCCTGTCATATCACTTGGACATTGAAAGGGCTCCTAAGATCCTTCTCACTTAAGCATTTATATCAGGGAACCCTCAACCAGGAACCAGTCAAGGTTACTAAACTTTTTAACTGTAGATAAAAAGCGACAACTTCAGTCATTTCATTTAGGAAACAAACAAACAAACAAACAAAAAGCCCAACAACAACACTAATATTTATTGACTTAGATGAATGACTTTTGCCCTGATGACAGCTTTTGTTGGTGCATATTTTTGTTATCATTGCTGTTAATTTCTTCCTTTTTAAAATAAATGGTATTGCTATGTTTTATGCTGTTATTTTAAAAATATACAAGTACTTGGAGCCATCAGGTAGAAGCTAAAAACTAGCAGGTGATCTTCTTGAGATGGTTCTGACATGGATTAAAATCTACGACTGATTGGCTCCTTAAGGCAAGGTTGAGGAGAATTTCAATTTAGGAAAAATTTCTGCTATTAATATACTTTTCCTGTTATATATAACAGGAAAAGTATATTAATAGCAGGAATATATATATATATTTCACTATATGAAAAAAAATATATATATATATTTCACTATATATATATATATCTCACTAGGACTTAGCCTCCCCTTTTGAATAGATTTCTGCAGAAAAACAACGATGTACTTACTGTCTTGTAGTGATGCTACATAGACAAATAGATGATTTCTTAATTCTTAATGATAATCCTATAAGAATTTCTAATATTACATTAGTAATTATTAAGCTCTTTTATAGTGGGACTGCTATTAAATTCTCTCTGATAATCGAATCTGCAATGAGAACTCTGCCAGTCTTCAAGTGTCATGAGTTAATTGCTTCTGAGATAGCAAGCAGGCATCTGCAACTTAGAACACATTTCAAGAGGCTATAACACCATCCAACAAAGGTCATAAAATGGTAAAATATACTATACGTGTAAGGACAGAAGATAAAATATTGATTAAGTTTATCTATACAAAACATCACTAATAACTTAGTCACAAAAATTATGGCTTTTACCTCTCTATGAACATGTAGAGCTGGTGACAGATAATGAATGTTTAGCCAGAAACTTTACTCTGAATGGATATGCATATAAGCATTCTATGTTGTAAACTTATTCAATTTATGGTTTGAATTTATGTGTTGACTTCTGGTGAACTTTTAACTATGTGATCATGTATTCTGAAAGATGTGTAAGTGCTGAGCCCAAAGAGAGGAGACAGAACTGAAGAGAACTTTTTACACAAACCTGAACTCAAGAGGAACTTAGAAGTAAAGGCATTGGGAGTAAGAGCATTGTGACATCAGAGCAGGAGAAAGGAGTGTGACGGGAATGCAGAATGCAGAATAACTTAGGAAGTATAAGGCAACTTAAAATCTAAGAGACAATGTGCAGAATGCAGAGGAAAAGAGGAAGCTGCAGAGAACAGAAGGAGCAGGCAGGCTTCTCCTTACCATGGGCAAAACAGGTCTTTCCTTAACAGCAGGACAGGCTTAGTCTTACAAAGGAGAACAAAGCTTACTTCTTATAGTCTTGGGTTTAATTCCTTTAGCAATAAAAGGGTAGAACTTTTTTCTTTCTCTATGCAATAAAGTCTGGAGCTTATTTTTCATCCAGAATGAATGAGTTCTCTCTGCATTGGTACTTGGTCTTTTGCTCCATATCCACATGTAAGTATAGATGCATGTGTGTAGCTATGTATGAAATTATAAGATAGTGTGAAAGCTGGACCCAACTGGTTTAATGGAGATGTATGAATGTGTATGCATGAATCTGCACATGAATTTATGTGAGCTTAATCCATATTTGCTTGTGTAAGTTTTTCTTTCTGCAATCATGACTCTCTTCTCCTGGTTCAATAGAAGTTTATTGCTTCAAACTTCCCCCAGCCTGACTAGTGAGAGGCATCTGGACAAGAGGAGAAAGGCTCTAGCAATTAATCCATTATTTAATCCCTTGCTGGTTTAAGACAAGTTGCTAGTGACAGAGACTGCAGCTTCTGGCCCCAAAGGAACTCAGACAGGCAGGTCAGCTACTGCAGCAAAGTGGCTTAGACTTAAGACAGGTAAGTATCTGCATTTAATACAGGTAAATACAGCAAACTTAAACGTCTTACTCTCACCAACCTTCCTCCCCTCCAGCTTACCTTCAAGAGAGAACCAAGAAAGAAATAAGAACCACCAGAGCTGGCCCCTGGACACATAAAGTAAAAGATTATTTGCCTCATAGATCTAAAGGATAAAGAGCAGGGTGCTAGCTTTCCTCACTTTGGAGAGAGTCATTGGCTGCATAGATAGGGAATAAGCCAAGAGAGACCATATTACTCTATTATGAACATTAAAGGGCCTCTGGACAGTGCACTGTAACAACCCATTCTCCTGAGAAGAAGACTAGCATTATTGCTCTCATGGGTTAGTCTCAATAGCCCAAAGAGCCTCACTAGGCCACAGGGCTAATGTTTGCATCATCCCACTGGCAGATGAGGACCTGACTTCAAGCATGTTCATCACAGGGGATAGTCAAATCATATCTAAGCAACAGCAAAAGGAAAAACAGACTATCTGCCCATTTCAAGATTTTTTTTTCATAATTTAGCAATAAATTATGTTGAGGGGAGTGAAAACCCTTTTAAGAATAGACACACTCCAGAATAGACTGGGAGATGTTGAGGGGAGGGGAGGACCAGGAAAGTGACTCTGAGATTCTCAGCTGCACAATCTAAGTGAGCTGCAGAGAGCTGATACACTGGCTTGAGTGGAATTTGAACTCAGTACAGCTACTTAAGGTCCGAGTCCTTCATCTACACCATGTTCTCAAGTCACATACTCAGGGTGAGGTACCATTGTGACTCTGAAAATAATTTCTCTCGTGAATGAGATAATAAAATTAAGTGTAAATGCAAAAGCAAACATTGTTAAGTCATACGCATACATGCATGCACCCCCAACACACACCATGCCACACATATACACCACACCTTTCACACACACACACACACACACACACACACACACACACACACACACACACACACTACCATACACATACATACACACACACTCCACTTGCCACATAAAACACACTGTACACATACATACATATACACACACTACTTACCACACAATCCACACTACACACATGCACACACACACACACACACACACACACACACACACACTGTTATAAAATGTATCACAATTGCTTTTGATTCTTGTAATTGGAATGGAGATGCTATAATACACTATGTGCATTGTGAGTAAAGTCTTATGCCTCTTGGAAGGTAAAGAAATATGGTGTTACAGCATTTTTCTTCTACCTGTCTTTAAAACACTAAAGGAAGTCCACAGACTTCAAAACAGAAGTATTTCACCAACTGGATAAACTGAGGCTGGAGGATTACTCAGTGCTTAAGGAGCTTGGCACTCAAGCAGGAGGACAGCATTTAGGTCCCCAGAGCATGAGCAGACTCTGGGAGAGTGTTGGCTAACCTGCAATTCCAGCCTTGAGATGCAGAGAAAAGGCACCCCATGAATGAGCTGGCCAACAAGAGCTACCATATCCATGAACTCTGGGTTTGATTGAGAGACACTGCCTTAAGTGAATATAATGGAGAGCAGTTGAGGAAGGTTGCTGACATCAACTTCACACGCAAGGGCACGCATAGACTTAAGTGAGCATCCTCACACACCGTGTTCACACACATGCAAACTTGCTTATACAGACACATGTACAGCATACAGACATACTTATGTAAAGAAGAAAAATAAATGAAAGAATTGGTTAAACTAATCCACTAAAGACTCATGGATTCAGAATATTTGAGAAAGACAGTATACAAAATGGAGACAATTGGTTAAAACGTCTAGATTGAAACACTTTTTTTGTACATTACATATCAATTATTTTAGAAGTAAAAATAACAAAATGTAACTACTAAAAACTGTCAAGCATATTCCCTTTAGGGGCTATTTTAATAACTGAATAATATCCATAATTAACCAACAAATTGTCTATATGCAAATGACTTTGGAAAGCATTTGAAAATATTTTAGCACATTAAAAACGTGCTATTCTTATTTAGCTCAAACTTCATGTGACATCCCTTTCTCTACAGAGAGTAGACAGGTGAGTTGTAACCCAATCCTAGTTAAATTATCAGAAAAGTCACAGTGGTAATAATTTACTACTATAATCGATGATGCTAGCAATTATTTATTTTCATTTCCCCATAGGAAACCCACAGCATTTTCTTAATATGTTTTAGGTATTACTTTATGTGTATTGGTGTTTGCCTACATGTTTGCTTCTGTACCACATACATGCCTGTTTCCTGAGGAGGACAGAAGCATCAGATCCCTTGGAGCTGGGACCCTCCGTGAGGGTGCTGGGAATCGAACCCAGGTCCTCTGGAAGAGAAACCAGTGCTATTAACCCCTCTCGCATCCCTCCAGCCCTGAAGAACATTATTTAATTTGTGTCCAACAGACCTCTGTACACGGAGGAAGAAAAAGGCCAGGGTAGTTGCCTAACAGCAGTTTAATAGCCCAGCTTGGATTAGAACCCAGGTCTTCTGATAGATCACAGTGACGCACGCACCTCAGGTCAGATTAGCACTGAGGTAGCTTTCGGTGCCAGAGTCTATATTCCAGTGCTTCCGTACACCCTGGATCTGCTCACACCTCACTCTATGGTCCCAGTCCTTCTACTGTACATCTCATTTAATACTGCTGTAGAATTGGCCTGCACATGTCCCAGTAAGAACTTCCCAGGTGGTGCAGTGCTGAGTCTTCTGCGCTGTGGAAGGTTAATATTTCTTTCTCTCTATTGATGTCTGTGCACATGCGTGATAGCGCACACATCACAAATTAGTGTGAACAATCAAGCAACAGCTGAGCAGCAGAGCATTCTGACACATTAGAAGGGAAGGGGAGCCTCCAACACTGCTGTCAGCTAGAATTTTCATCCCGAGCTCTCCCCTATGTGATACCTCACCGATGCTTTGCCAATCACTTTCCATATAAATTTAGTTTCTGCCCCTCTTCTCTTCCATATATGAAGTTTATTCCTCTTTAAAACTCAAGCTTACATATCACCTCTTCAGAGAATTACCAGATAAGGGCCCTCTTCTTTATGTTAACAACACCCTGGCCAAATCATTACTCTATGATCTATAACAAGGCATCTATAATGAGGGGCAAGATCACCTACCTCATCCAGGAGGCTGTGCATCCATCCCTGTTGTAAATGGTCACTTTGAAGTTCTTGTTATCCTCCTCTCATCTGGGCAAGCATGTTTCCCATCTTTTCACACACAGCAGGATGCCTGATGCAACGGGTGATCTATACATGATCATTGGCTGATCCAGAGTGGGGATGCTTATGGACCTCCAGGGACTGGTGAGAGGTTAGGCTTGACTGTGACCGAGCCCTTCCGAAGCAGCCTATCCCACCTCTCAGCTCCTTGACCTGTAATGGAGGCTGCACACCAGAGCACATGCAGCTTCGTGCATTCCTTTAAAGTGCCACATGCTTCCATCTCGACATCATGCTCATCTGGGGTAATAACTCCAGCAGCCTTGCCGATGGAAGGTGTGATTTATATCAGTGAAAGCCTTTCTGAGACTTGATATTTAGAGGTTCAGGAATACAAATGGCATTAAGCAGTAAGTGGGCAAAGAGGTATGAGTAAAGAATCTGTGTGGCATAAAAACTTACAGCTACAATTAGGGCTAAAATGTTCAACAATTAAATCAGGATGAAGTGAGCGAGTGGCAAAGGTTGCGCATTAATCAGAAAGGATATGCAAACCAAAAGCATGTTTATTGCTTACAAAATCCCTGACTCCCCGAAGCACCTATAATTATTAGTTATTTATAACAACACTGAAAGTGTTGACACTGTATACTCCTATAAAATGAAACATAAAATAATAATGCCTGACTTAGAGAATTCCTTCAAGTTAATGAGGTGGTGTTATAAAGGACCTTGTGGAGTTTTAAGTGGATGGACTTTGAGAACCTCACTGAGATAATGTTTATAATATCTCTCTCTCCCTCTCTCTCTCTCTCTCTCTCTCTCTCTCTCTCTCTCTCTCTNTCTCTCTCTCTCTCTCTCTCTCTCTCTCTCTCTCTCTCTCTCTCTCATTACCTAAAGATAAAATGGAATCATAGAGGCTCCAAGCAATTGCTGGAGAATGGATGAATTTCAGCTCCCAGAAGACCGGGAGCCATGTGTGTTCTCTCTCCATGGGAAGTTTAGATTAACAAGCATAGTGGTTCCCAAGAGCAAAGACTTTACAGTGCTAACAGCCATGGACATCACAAAAGAACAGGCTAGTTCCTGGCACATCCATACTAAGTTAACCGGACAACAAAGCCACCAACCTACAGTTCACTCTGCCAGCAAGCTTCCTTAAGAATTGGCTAGGATTATAACATTCTTAAGAAAACCTTCATCTGTGAAATAGCCAAATTTAACCATTCTTCTCATGAAAGCAGGAAAAGAATATTTACATGAGCACCATGGGCCTCGAAAGGCACCTAAAGTATCTGCCCTGTCCTTTGCCCTACTTGGTAGCCTGAAGGATCAAAGGGCAGAGATTTCAACAGATCCCATGAAGCAAACTGGATCACAAGACACATTCTCCCATGTGTGACACACTGTTGTGAATCTGAAATTCGCTTCGGTGTTATTTAGTGTGATACCTCTGCTCCAGTTTTTCCAGTGCTTTTGAAAAATACCACAGGGTAGGGTGAGGTGGGGGTGGGTGAATGGACATAGGAGCTCTGTCATAGGGGTAAACAGGAGAGGGGACAGGGGAATGTGATGGGGGTTGATAGAGGGGGTATCATTTGAAATGTAAACAAATACAGTTAATAAAAATAATATAAATAAATGTTATTTATTTACCTTTTGAAGGGAGAGAGAGAGAGAGACAGACAGACAGACAGACAGACAGAGACAGAGAC
Organism: Mus pahari; assembly: GCF_900095145.1. Lineage (NCBI taxonomy): Eukaryota > Metazoa > Chordata > Mammalia > Rodentia > Muridae > Mus > Mus pahari. The sequence continues at coordinate 106,695,424 of NC_034597.1, read as the reverse complement.
AGAGATACATGAAAGCAATAGATAGCTCTTTAAAACCATGATTTTGTTTTGAACTGATAAAATTTCCATGTCTCTATAGGCAGACGGATCATGAAAGAAGAAGGATACGAAGCATTCTCCAGTGGAAGAGCATGCCTCCAAGAATGATTGAGCAGCACAAGCTGGACTTGATGGCTTAAAATAAAAGTGTGCAAAGTTGTGTGCACAGAGAAAGGTGGGTGAAGCTGGGCAGAGAGGAGGAGGAAAGGGTTATATCGAAACGCATTGTACAGGATTCCCCAAAAGCTAATAAAAATGAGACAAGGAAAAGAAAATATCGCAATATCTGCTGCCTCCTGCCTTGTTGCTCCAATGAGTGTGAAACTTTGAGGATGCATCTCACACCACTTGTTGTATCTGACAGTTCATCTTTGACCACAGTGGACAATCAAGCAATTGGCTTTTCCTATTCTAGGGTTAGGAGAATGAGTAAGGTGATAAGCTAGACGTGAGCTGTTACTGCTTATATCTGAAGGGGCCTCAGCCCAATTATATTATGAGCTAATGACATTTTAATCCCTTTCCTTTCATTTTAGATACAGATGAATGATAAATGTGCATGGCAAATATACACAACGGTACCACAGAGTCCTGAGCTCTCTGCACAGAATACCCTCTTCACTGTTTTATGTACTTGTTTATGTACTGCACATGCACTTGTAACATCACCGTGGCCTCTAACCTTGTCTCTTTAACACGCTGCACCACAGACTTGTAGTTTCTTCTCTCTTCGAAGTTGCAGTTAAAAGAGAGAATGCTCTCTTAAATTGCGTGTGAACACATCGACCTTTCCCCATAGATTTAGTGGGATATTTAATTCATGTAAGTTCTTTCAATTTGGAATTTGTATTTAGTCTGGTGTTCTAGCATAAACACCCCCAAGATCAGCTATTCCCTTTACAATTCATGAAGAGGGACTGAGGAACTTGCTTTTGTAAAAAAAAAAAAAAAAAAAAAAAAAAAAAAAAAAAAAACTACACTGGGAAAAGATTTATTGTGGTAAACTCAGTTACCATTTCTGCAAACTGAATTAGGATCCCTTCGCTTTAGGGTATCCCCCTCGAAGCATCCCCATACTAACTCTCATGACCTCGCCTTTCTCCTTTTCTCTGCTTTTAGCATATCTGCTATGGTTTCAAAGAAATCAACTCCTAGGTAAATAGGGAGTGTCTTCCGGTATTGTGATTAAAGGATGCTTAAGCAGTATGACAACAAGACATTCATTACACAAGGTGCTAAGGTAAAGCAGCCAATGACCTGTGAAGGAAACAGAACCTCGTCTTTTGTATTTACAAAGTGCTTTCCAAGAGGGACTTTAGCCATGAACTAAAAGGGGAAAATAGACTCAGGTAACTTTATAAGACAAAAGGATGAGAGGTGTGGACTCTCATCACTTTAAAAACACATGAAGTGCTCACAGTCTGAGTTTTTTCCCAAGCAAAGAGCTCTTGACTAGTTAGAAGAAAGGTTCTTCAAAATGCATCAGCCAGAAGCACTGTGCTAAATTGCCCGATGACTCATGCTCTATAGAAACTTTGAGGATGCAGCTCATACCACTTGCTGTATCTGACAGTTCATCTTTGACCACAGTGGACAACCAAGCAATTGGCTTTTCCTATTCTAGGTTAGGAAAAGGAGTGAGGTCATAAGTTAGACATGAGCTGTTACCGTTTGTCTCCGAAGGGGCTACAGCCCGATTTTATTATATTCTCTTATTTGTAAACAGAAAAGTAGAAGCAAGAGAAGAGTCAAGACAAGATTGTCACATGGGCCAGCACGTCAACAAGCTCAAGACCTTGGCTTTGCACCAAAAACCAGAGGACTAGAGTGGGGAGGTGGGGCTGGATAATGGCATGGGAAGGTGCACATGAGGCTCATTAGCTATTTCTGTTTCCAAAGCCCAGGGGCCCCTAACAAAGCTGCATCAGGAAAGAAAGTGAGAACCATTGGTGTCATGCATGTCTCCCCTAGACATGGCCATGAGTAAGTCACTGGACATCAGAAGAAAGGAAAAGATGTATTAATGCATAGTTTATCAAAAATGTGTGTGGCTAAGTGACATAATTCGTGTCACATGGGCCATCTAATGAGTAAGGCACCATCAGTGTACCCTTAGGTTTATGTAAGTCACCGCTTTCATGTCACTCAGCCCTACACACTCAGCTGAGACAACAGAAGTGGGCCTTGTTGCTTCTGGAGTTCTGGCATCCCTGCCTGTTCCTCATCACTACCTGATCCCCCAAAGCTCATGGCTCTTCTATGTAAGAACAGTGAAGCTAAAGTAGGAACTAATCTCAGTCTAGCTTCCCTTACGCATGTTGTGATCCTTTTCTGGAACGTAGTTGCTGGAATGGATTCTCTTATGCTATTATGCTGCAGATAAAACAACAACAACAACAACAACAACAACAACAACAAACTTTCCTTGTGCAACCATGTGTTCTAAATTTTAAAAATTCAAACAGTTAAAGACAGTGTGAAAGGGCAGTTGAGAAATTATGGGTAAAGTTATTTCTGCATAAGCAGGCTTCCTGAGGTTGGATCTATAAGACCCACGTGGAGAAGCAGGCACAGCTATGCCAGCCTGTAATCACTACCCTGTGAACTAGAGTCAGGATCCTAGGGACTTGCTCAGCAGCCCAGTTCAGTGATGAGATCCTGTCTCAAAAAACTGAGATAGGGAAGCAATTAAAGGAAGCATTCCAATGTTGTCTGCTGGCACATGCCCACACTCATATGCAAGAACATATATACATGCATATGTCACACAAATAAAGAACTTAGACTGGATGTAAGTCTAGGCTTGCTGGTTAAACATTATCTCAGAATTTCAGCATATCAAAGAGCCTCCATCTACTGAGAATGTGCTAAAGGCTTTGTGCTAAAAGCTTACAGAATACAAATTGTCTTATTGAATTACCAAAAGGTAACATTTTGCTCTGAGGTATCAAGTCACCTCTCTAAAAGATGGTCACTGGTAAGTACAAAAACACACCTCTGAGCACCAGCAAGCATATTTAGCAGTACACACTCAAATTCCTGCACCAGTCCCTTTCACAAGCATGCTGTCCTATATTTCATTATTTAACCCTCAAGGTTGGCTGGTTATACAAACTATAAGGCTGTTTCTGACTATAAGCCTGTGGAGGGTCAGGGATGAAACCCACACATCTCAGTTTAGGAATATGCACAAAGGAACCGAAAATACATGTGTTTTGATTGGGATGGCAATAATTAAAAATGAAATCATATGAATGATCTTACGAAATAATGATTAGACCAATTTAATAAAGACCTCTATCACCACTCCACTAAAAATACATTTCAACATGTTGATGATTTAATCGAAGATTTGCTGTATTGCAATTCCCAGCTGCACAAAACCTATTCTCTAGCATGATCATTATAATCTCCTGCTTTATTAAACATCTGAAAGGAATGGTATAACAGTCCTTCAAGGACAGCTCTATTAGAAAAAATATAATAATCTACAGCATAATGTGTTTAAAATGCCTTTTAAAACAGTTTTGTCATTACGGTGATCAGTGCCTGGTTATTCTCACTGAAAGAGCCTGAGATCGGCCTGATTGAAGAGACAGCTACACACCATTTTCCTGGCCCATGCAATGAACTGAAGGAACATTCCTCAGTGTTGTCTGTCAGTCTGATTTCACTAGAATGGGAATCCTTAAAATCAGGAACCGAGAGATCTCAAGAGGAAAGGAACCAACAGAACATGGGTGCATTAAAGGGGATTCATTAGACTGTCTTGAAACTGGGCAAGGTAAATCCAAAACTAGCCCCATTGACACCAGAAAAACAGAGAACTCAGGGGGAGCTCAGTTCGCAAAGATAAAATACCTTAAAAATGCTCAGACACTAAGGTCTAGAAGGCCCTTGGAGAGCTAGTGACATTGAGTTTACATTGGAAAGCCACCAAAGTTGGAGTTTGGTGTCAATGAACAACAGCAGCAGCAAAGTCAAATGCACTTACATAGCAAGAGGAGCAAAGGCACGCAAGAGGTACTGCTTTTTTCTCGAACATCCTTAATCTGGGCCACTCACTAGACTCCACTCAGAAAGAAGGTCTTCCCCTCACAGTAAGATTTCTCAGGAAACACCCTCACAGACATCTTGGGATCTGTGTCTCTGAAGTGACTCCAAAATCAGTTACTTTAACAACAAAGATCATAAGGAAGTCTCAGCACAACACACACACACACATACACACACACACACACACACACACACACACACACTCACACACGCATGCACGCACCTAGATTAGGAGGAATAGTTTTCCTATTAGTAATAATTTCTTATTCCACAACATTATGGTCTAATAAAATTCAACTCAGTTATGATTAAACAAATATCACCTAAGCTAATCTCATAATTCAGGTTGATGCTAGAAAAACTGCCTTCTGAAGTCAAAATATGATTTTCAAAAACACAAGTCTGTCACCTGTGCCCTTGACTCTCACCTGTGCCCTTGACTATTCACTGTCTGACTCTGCCTGCCCTTGGGGTTTGGAAGTGAAGTGACATGGAGTCAGTGCCACAGACTCCGGGAGCAGGTGAGAAATGCTGCTGCAAGCTCCTCTGAGCCCTGCTGCAAGCTCCTTTAACACCCTCCATCCATGTCCCATTGGTCCCAAGAAAGCATCTCTTCTAAACAGCCCTTCCTGATTGACTGGCGTTGTCTGTGCCAGCATTCCTTGGACTATCAGGCAGTCCTCGATTAGGTCATCCTGTAGGAGATATCTTTGTGGCTGTGCAGCCCCCAGCATTTCCATAGAGGTGGCCCCACGTTCCTGCCACACAAGTCCACCACGCACTTTGACTTTTAAACAAATAAAATATCAAGTGTTTAAAACAACTTTTGTCTCAAAGTTCACTAACATTCCTCAATCATGCCTGAGATCATGAGGGACATGAATGGTCCCCGAGGTGAATAATAGGTTAACATGACCAAAAAACTAAGATTTCTCTGATGGCTGATGATTTGTAGATGCTTTTCAAGTCCAGAGTCTTTAAACCTCATGTTGACAATAATTCCCATTCCTCAGATAAGAAAAAGAAAAACTGAAAAGATCAAGTACTATCCAGAGATGACACAGGACCTAAATGGCCCCAAGGTGACTGAAGCCAGATTTGAAACAGACCTGGCCTCTTTGTACTCCACTCCAATCTTCGTTCAGCTCAGATTCCCCTGACCCGCTGCTTGCTATGCTGCCTGACCTGTCTGTAAATGAGCCTGTAAGTGGTTTGAGAAGATCATAATATGGTTCAGCAGGAAGCAGGTACTGATGACTGCTATCCACCTGCTGTGAAACTGGAGGCAACTTAGTAAATCTCCATGAACCTTAACTTCCATTTCTTAATATGAATATAATGGCATAGTCTCGCTTTTGAGGAAAATCAATAAAATACATGTAAAGACCCTATTCCAAAACTTAGCCCCGAGTAAGTGTTCAAAGCAACTCTCTGGTAGGAATCTCAATTAGAATTTTATTAGGTGTCAGTGAAAATATATTTTTTTTCAAGAATGGACTCTTAAAGCTAAGATCAAAGGAGAGTGGGTTTGAATGTCATACTTGTTTATAAGAACAGGAAACAAAAAGAGCCTTGGGCAGAAAACAGTCAAATAGATCAGAATGCAAAGGAAAAGCCTAAGAAAACTGAAAAAGAATTTAAAGCAAAATAATAATAATAATAATAATAATAATAATAATACCCACATGCACAGCAACAGCTGCTGGAATCCCAGCGCAAGTTGAGCATTTGTATACATACCTGGTCAGACCATAATCATGAGGTAGCTATGAGTATTATGATCATTTTCCTACATAGTCAACTGAGAGACAGAGAAGTTAGTGTCACCCCCAAGGTCACACAGGGAGGTAGGAAACTGAGACTTGAGCCCTGGTTTCTGTACTGCCTAGTATGTGCTCTTGTTACTGCATTGCTCAGCATCCGGTAGAAAGGGACAAACCACCCACACATGCTAAGACGTAAGGCACCCTGCCCAATACAGCAGGTCACTAGATCCATGGGTGGCTAATATCACAATATAGACATCATTATCCTTATGTTTGCAGAGACTGTGGAGAGATCATTTTGCTTGAGTGGATGTAGGTGAAACAATCCAGGGCAAATTGGAAGAGATGTTAGGATACGTTTTGTATTGAATGCTCAGTGGAGACAGGTTTTCTTCAGCACACTCTACTGGACAGGCTTTGCCTTAGCTTGTTCTTAGCTTTCCTGCTTATAAACAACACCATTCTTGCCAATCAATAACTATACAGAAACATTTTTATTAATATTTTCATAAATCTTGATCATGTTTCCCTCCCCCAACTCTCACCAAATCCTACCTACTACCCATTCACATTTATGTTCTTTCTGATTCTACATCTAATTATATATGACTTCCCCTAACTGGTGAGCCCTTCAGTGTTGACTCTGGTCACAAATAATTCAAACTTGTCCTGGCTATATGATCCTTCTCCTCCTTTAGACATCCTCATCTGTGAAAATTGGTACCCAGGATTTACCAGGCAGGGTACTTGTAAGGGTAAAAGATTATGCCAGTCCAAAAGTCTGGTATTCTATAAGTATTTGTTGAATCTACACTTCAGTAGCAGATAGTTCTTACAAACAGCCAGTCTGTTTCTAGAACATCACTGTTGGCAAATCCATCTCAATGTTAAAGATAACCTATAAATCACGTGGATTAAGTAGTTCTAAAAATTGGATATGACATTGGATATAGGGCCATCTCTTTTCAGCATGCCCAACAATGCTGTGGCCACCGCTGCCAACAAACCCAAGTGTAGCACAAATATTGCGAGCCATTATATATTATTAATGTCACTTTCAGCAATGGAAAACTGCTTTTCTGTCATTTTTATGAGAAATGACTAGCCCGTACCTGGGCCACTGGCACTATTGTTCATGTTTTTTCTTATAGAAGTAGATGGCCAGGAACACACACAGAGAGAAGAGTTGGTGTCAGAATTGAGATTAAAAGGTGCCTCACTTGACCAAGGCTAGAAAAACAGCCCAGCAGTTAAGAGTGCTTGCTGCTTATCTTAGTTAGGGTTTCTATTGTAGAGATAAAACACCATGACTACAGCAACTTGGAAAGGAGAGGGCTTATTTCATCCTACGGCTTGTAGTTCATCATCCAGGGAAGGCAGGGTAGGAACCTGGAGGCAGGAACTGATACAGAAGCCATTGAGGAACACTGTGTACTGGCTGGATCTTCATGGATTTCTCATCTTGATTTCTCACACAACTCCAAACTCCTACCCAACAGTGGCACTAACCCACAAAGACTGAGGTCTACGTACATCAATCTTAATCAAGAAAATGCCCAACAGGCTTGCTTACAGGTCAAATTTTTTTGGAAGCATTTCCCAGTTGTGGTTTCCTTCTCTAAAGTGACTGTAGCTGGTATCAAATGGACAACCAAACCCAACAAAGATACTGCTCTTTCTGAGTGAGAACCCCAGTTTCGTTCACAGCACCAGCATAGCTTGCTTACAACTTACTGTAATGTCAACACCTTGGGCCTCCTTGGGCCTCCTTGGGCCTCCTTGGGCACTGTACTCATACAATGCACTTACATACATACATACAGGCAAAGCATTTATACATGTAAAATAGACATAGATAAAATATTGTGAACATACCTCACCTTTATGGCGTAGTCTAATCAAAACTATCCCACAAGGATTAGAATAAGGCCATCCTTTCTGAATAAATAATGTTCTCAATTATCCCCAAACTACATTCAAATGGGTTCTCTCCTAAAGGTTAAAAAAATTAATGCTCTGTGTGTGTGTGTGTGTGT
>NC_034597.1:106638027-106687492 GCF_900095145.1 Mus pahari | reverse complement strand
TGTTGGTAGAAGGATGGAACACACACACACACACAGAGAGACAGAGACAGAGAGAGAGAGAGAGAGAGAGAGAGAGAGAGAGAGAGAGAGAGAGAGAGAGAGAGAGAGAGATCCTTGTGCTGAAGTTATAGAAAGTTTTGAGCCACCCAGTTTGGGTCATGGAAACTAAGCTTAGATACTTCGGACAATGAGTAAAAATGGGCATAAAATCTCTATAAAATATTGCTTTTTGTCAAGGGGAATTTTAAGTTAAGGAATCAGGTCCATAAATTTAATGATCCATCTATACCTGTAGCTACTGCCCCTGTTGTATAGGAAGCCATGTCTTAGACAGTGTCACTGGTGAGGGGAGAAATCTGCTGTTTTGGTATGAACTGTAGTGCAGAAGGGTCAGGGCACAGTTTGGAGAGATACACTGCAGCTCTCCAAATGGATGGAAGAGAAGGTTTTAAATCTTCTCACCTCGAAGAGATGAGAAATATTTAAGGTGAGAGATCTAACAGCCACCCCAGTTTGACTACTCTCAAATTCATACATGAACCGAAATGATCAATGTCCTAGAAGCACATACAATTTTTATTATGACACAAAGTAAGAAGCAGCAAAGAAACAAACACACCCTTGTAGCCTCTGTTCAAAATATATTATAATTTTGGCAGTGTAATTGCAGATATGTGAAAACCTCGGATGGTTCTCTTAGTTTACGAGTAGACAGATCCACTCTTTCCTCTCACTAGGCAGCGCCCAGCTATACCGTTCTCCAAATTTATTTCCATCACCATTAGAATGGTTCAGGTTCCAGAAGCTGAATTCTGGAACCTTTCACCTGATAATTTCTCTGAACACAACCATTTCTCTAATTCATAGACTCAGCAATTGAAGGGTACTATGATCTATGATAGTAACTGAAAAGGCTAAGATTTGGAGAAAATAAATTGTTTGAAGCAATTTCTTGCTTTATAAACACCTCCTAATTTATTTTCTCTGTCCAGCATTTATTGTTGGTGACATCTGTGAAGTATGTGGTGCAGGAAGGCATGTCTCTTTCCAGGTGAGTACGTGTGCTTCAATGCACAATCCTCCCCATCGCATTCCCGTTGAGTGTGCTGTGCTCCATTCAGGACCTGACTTTTATTTTTAAAAAACCATCTGCTTGAAGTGACTTTATTAATTCACTTTGCTGTATTTCTTGACATGTCTACAAATTACAGTTCATAAATTTTCTGATAACAAATTGTTCGCAGGGCTCTAGGCAGAACATAATGTGAGAGTCTAAATATAGAAGTGGTGTTTACATCTGTACACAAGTAATTCATACATAATATAACCATGTTTGCCAACACCATGAGCATCAGTGAATGAGCCCAAACAGCACAAACCTGATGCTGTAGGTTTCCTAGTAAGCAAGCCCTGCAGGGAGGGCTGCGACTTTACTCTCATTAAACATTTCTATATTGTTTTACAGTTTTATTTAGAAATAGTTAAATTGAATATAGAAGGGACCTTCCTGGGGGAGCCAATACCAGGATCCTATTCCTATAATAAGAAATATCTTGGCTGCTGGTCCTGAAGTAGTCATTCTATATGTTGTTTGTTTTCATTGAGGAAAAACCCTGATTCTTTAAGGTGTAGGAGAGGGTAGCTTAACTAAGGGATGCTGAGAGTGGGAGAAATTGTCTCCCCCAGGGAATCACACATCAACTGGCTATCCAATACCATATGATCAGTCCTGTAGACATACATGCAAGCAACAATACACAGACTGAAGAGTTTGTATTTAGGAATATATATGTGCACACATATAGGCATATAACAATGATTAATGAGGAAAGACCCATGAATTTAAAAGAGATCTAGAAGAAGTATATAGGATGGATTGGAAGAATGAGAAAATGATGTAATTATACAATACTAGCAAAACCAAAGTGAATAACTTAAAAATAAGATTATTTAAATATAGATATACTGTAAAGTACCAAGGTTAAGTTACTTATCATATGCATCAGATCATCTTCCTACCAATTGTAATTTTGTTTTTTTATTTGTTTGTTTGTTTGCTATGGGAGACCCTTAACATATACTCTTAGCAACTGTGAAGAGTGCTCAACATTATGATCTAATATAACTAGCTTGTTGTAAAGTAGAGCATTGGTCTTATGTCTACTGTCAGTTTCCTTTGTGTCTAAGTTCATCTGAAGACAGTCACACAGCATCCCACTCTGACTAGAGACTGCAAAGCTTTGCAATCAATTCATGCTAACTCCTTTCCCCTGGGAGGCATGTAAGGGAAAGTGGGATGAGGCATCACACTGTGGTCCTTGGAAGGAATGGGATGCTAGAGAAAGAGGAGGAACCCCTGTATCTCAGAGGCTTATGGCAACAGGTTTCCATCCGGGCTCACAGGTTCCCCACAATGCACCCTCACACAGGAAGGTGATACTAGGATTCCTAACCAACACATGAACATTAAAAGTTACACGTGGGTCGACAAGATAGCTCAATAGGTAAAAATGCTTGCTGCCAAGCCTGAAAATGCGTTTGCTCCTAGTAGTGCACATGGTTGAAAGAGAAAACAAATTCCTGTAAGTTGTCCTTCGACCTCTCCAAGTATGCTGTGACATGCACATATGCACATATACCACAGACACGTGTGTGTATATACACAATCAATCAATCAATCAGCATCAATCAATCAATCAATCATAACTTACTGACATTTATGAAGTGAACTTTGGTTTTGTTATAGCTAGCCTAGGAGGCTTCACTTTAAAAGGTATTTATATTCTGAAAATGGATATTCTTACTAATATATATATATTAGTAAGACATAGTAGTCTTCTTCATCCTTATTGCTGACTTCTGCTCACATTCATATCCAGCTGGCCTCTAATCCACTTTGCACTTGTAGTTTCAGGCTTCTGCTTTCCTTACGGAGGCGAGTCAGAAGAACACATTTGGGGTATATCTACACATTCATGCAGAGGCCCAAATGACAGACTCTTAACCTGGCCAACATTTTCAGACTTATTCAGATTCGAGACCACAGGCATTATCAATAATTTCTCCTTCTCATAATACTGTCACTGACATGGTACTGACATCGTGGTGGTGTAACTGTCTGTACCCTTGACATAGCTTTCTTCTTCAAGTCACTATTTAACTTAATGTGGATAAAAGTAAGTGCCCCGTTCACTGCGCTAACCTTCTGTATAAAATATTCAGGAGGTTCTCTGAGACAACCACATGATGCCTCAGAGCAACGTAGAGAAATTAGCTTGACCTGGAAGGGTCTATCAAATGAGTACCTCTACCTTCCCAGTTGAAGGGTACTGACCCATCCTAAGTCCAGAAAGCCTAGAGGATGTCCTATATGCTCCTGGGTACTGTAGTGCCGACTGTGTGATCCAAAGTACGGTAGGACCACAGACTAGCACATCAGGGCACATCCCATGAATGCCTTAAGGAGGGGCCTAGAGTGCAGAGTGACTTGTTGGTGGCTTAGAGTCTCCCTGAAGTGATTGAATGATGTGTGTATGTAAAAGGTGTGTATGTAAAATACCCTTGTTCCTTAGTGCTGAAAGGAGGTCTGTGTCAGAGTTCTGTTTCGTCCTCTCTGGTCCTCTGTGTTTCAGTGACCTTGGTTCTGACCAAAGATCCAATGTGTGGTAGGATGGAGCAAGCTGTGGTGAATCCAGAAGGCACTGAAATACCTTTGGAGACACTGGATTAAGCTACTACCTGTGAACATTCCTATTTTGAGCAGATAAGTCAGGACTCAAGAGATCTGCCCCTGGTGATCTAACAAGGCCACGGCCAGAGAACCAGCAAAGCACTTCAGAAGGATGGTGTACTTTTAAGAGGAGAGACTCTGAAAACGTCATCACAATCCTCTGCAGTTCTAATACATGTATAGTGTGCATTTAAGTAATAAATACATCCTGGATTGCTTCAAAAATCATTGAAATAAACCAAATTTCACTTTTTAATGTGGGCAATAAACTTTTTCCCTAGTATATCCATTAAGATTTCTCTAACTTAAAAAAAAAATAACAGCTGACTTATTCTGTATTCCTATAGCTCAGAATAAATAGATCAACTAACTTTAAAGTTGGCAGGTTTACAGTTCTCACAGAGAAGAGAAATTAAAGCCAAACTGAAGATAAAAAAGTAAGTATTTTTTTTATATTTATGAAGTCTTAAAATTACAGAGCTGAACATACAAGGTCAATACAGCACTGGCAGAGAGCTGGAGTTAAACATTTCCTACATTAGTTTTATTTCCTCCAGTGAGAAACGCCTGGGAGGGGAGGCAATGGGAGCTGGGCAGCAGGCAGACAGCAGGCTATGGCCTGACGCTCTGTGCAAACTCACTGCCCTGAGAGAACACTGCAGTCTAAAGGTGCCTCCCTCTTCTTGCTTTTCTTCCTTTATGCCGGAATATGCATATGTCGCTGTGCATGTGTGGAGCTGGGAGGAGAATCTACTAGAGTCCTCTCCTTCTATCAAATGGATGCCAGAGACTGAATTCAAGTCATGAGCCTTGGTGGCAAATACTTTCCCTCTACCCTACCCCGACTCTCTTGTTACTTTGAACAAACTCAACTCTTGACTAGATTTTAATACCCCATAAAATGTACAATTATCTTATGCTAATCAACTGTAAAAAGGTGTCAAATTTACCTTGGGAGCCATGTTCTCTTAAGTACTTGAAGATTGAGACAGCCCTCAATTCTTTATATTTATATCCCATGTGCTTGTGTTTATATAACCTCCACTCCCTGAGGCAAAGCCCTTGCGTTTCTGAACTGTCACCTCAATGTGGCTCACTTCTTTCACAAGCTCTGTATCAATAAAAACTTGTTTTGTGGAGGAACGCATTTTTATTTGTCCTCTGACCTTGTACAAAGGGGTTCACTGGACACTAGCACCTGTTTTGGTGCTGAGAGGAAAAAACAATCAAAAATGCCACTTGTTCACTAAGTAGCTAAGACCTTTCTAGAACATCATGGAAGGTTTCACCCTCAGTGGAAACATTTCAGGAAACGTTGAGGGCCTGCCTCTAAAGCATGACTGAGAATATTAATCTTTGTGATATTTGTCTCTCTGATCACTGGAAATTTATTAACATTTAAGTGTCTTGAATTTGAGTTTGGTTTCCAGGAATCTGCAATAAATTAGCATATTCTAAGTAAATCCTTGTTAGATATTAGTTCTTGATCTCAAAGGATAGTTAATTTAGGTTGTTTACATGACAGATTTGGACAGAGTTAAAGGTTAAATTATGTCTTTGAAGTATAAATGTATTTGACAGCTGATATTCATAATTTTATAATTACTAAAACTATGATTAGAATTGTCTAAATATTTTATGCTAGGAAATGTGCCGTACGATTTCTACTCTCCTTCCCTGGGAGATGACCTGACTCTTGAATTTTCATTACCCCTAAAATTATCAGCTTCAAAACAGCATTTATGAAAAGAAATTAACATAAACATTTAAATGAGGTTTCTCTGAAAAGTTACTTGCTCATATAAAATTGAAAGTCAACAATGAAATTACTTACATTAATCATTCCTTCATTCACTCCACACATAATTATGCTAAGTTTGGGGGAATATAAGAAATATACTCAAGTCCTGTCCCTATCATTAAGGAATCTGGCGAGGGAAGCCAATTTGTATTTGTTGACTTCAGGAGCTCATATGCACCGTTGTTCAAAGGCGGGAAGCCCGACATCCGCATTGGGCTGGAAGCTCCGTCAGTCTGGAGCCCACCTGGGCAGCTCACTGTGGTGATTGCCTGGTATTAGGAGCATAATAGTAACAGGGACATATTAATGTCTGATGTTTTCAAAGGCAGCTGAAGAAAGGCAATGCTGGAAGTGAGGGACAGCACACACGGGTGGTGAATGAGCTGGAATGAGCGCCCACGCTTCACAGCCTAGGAAGAATGCTCATGTCAGCCTGGGGAAGGTAGAGCAGACAGCACTGGGCTGAAGCGCGGATAAAGAGGTGTCTTCGAGTTGGCAGGCTTGGCAGGGTGTCCCAGCGAGACAAGGAGGGGGTTGTCAAGACACGCAAGGGTGAGACAGTGTGGCGTGTCAACCCCATGAATGCCTTGGTGGAGCTGGAAATGTAATAGTGCGATGGATGCTGTGAAGGCTTTTCTATAGACTGTCACCAGGTAAATACAACGCTTCTGAAGTCATCACAGTGAGAGTTTATCGTTGAACTGGTCAGTTTTTATCATGTTAGTGCTAATTTTTGTCATGTTAGTCAGAGGGTAGAAGACCCTGGACTTTATAACTTAAAGTTAAGAGTTTCTGGATACTGCTATTTTTGTTGCATCCAAGAAAAGCTTAATAACTTCTGAAGAAGACTCATACCAGAGCCATAGTTGTTCTGTGGCATGACGAGGTTGAACAGACTAGTCCTCTGTACTGATAGGGCCTGCTTCAAAAGCTCCGAACTCACTTCATGATGCTGGTCTCCTCATCTGACCAACTATATCAACTGTGCTCTTGATAGAACACCTTAGCACGCGCATCCAGGTAACATATAAATGATACCTTGGGTGGTACATAGTCGTCTGTTCTATGAAGGCACTTGGGAATGATTTCTGCTGGGTGCTTTGGAAGAATAAAACCACAAAGACAAGAGGCATTTTCGTCACCCTGGGAGAACTGAGAAGATGAGGAACTGGCCTTATCTGTAGCATAAGACTGGGAGCAATGCACAGTGTGGACACGCGGATTCTCTGAAGGGCCAGCACTGACAAGAGAAAATATAATAATGCTCTCAGAGGATAATCATGACTGGTTTCAGAGGTTTATAGGAAAAATGTAATAGTTAACTGCACGAGTCAATATGACTGGTCTCTAAAGGCTCCAGGTACCTGATCAAAACTTTTGACTATGTGTGGAAGCTTTATATAGGATAGTTTTGTTTTTTTTTAAAATAAATGCCTGATTAAATTAAAGGATACTGACAACTCTTTGAAAATGCTCTAACAAACCCCACTACTTTGAATGCTCATTTTAAAATATTGATTTAAACCTTTTGAAGAACAGTAGACCACTTAAGGCAGATTGTCCTTCTCGTAGGTCTCATCCAAACACTTGAAGTTCCAGTTGACCATAACCTTTTGCCATATAAGACTGCACCTATGTGATCTGATGGCTGGCTTCAAACTACGATGCTTACTCTTTCTGACTCTAGAGCAGATTACTGTTCTCAGTCCCCAACTAGATGATATTGGCTTGGGTAACTTTGAGTCATCTGCTTACTTG
The DNA here is from genome assembly GCF_900095145.1 of Mus pahari. NCBI lineage: Eukaryota > Metazoa > Chordata > Mammalia > Rodentia > Muridae > Mus > Mus pahari. Next base: position 106,680,203 of record NC_034597.1, on the reverse strand, counting down.
ATGCGTAAATATATCAGATATGATAGATGATCTGTAAGGACTAGATATACATATTTACCATATGCACAAACATAGGTCACAATACACCTGTATGTGTGGTTTTATATTATTATGTTAATATATCATATATTTATAATTATATGTTTTCATTCAGTTCTGTTTTTTCTTGTGAGCCATGATAAAGAACACAATTTTTAAAAAAAGGTGTGGGGGGGTTGGGCTGGAGAGATGGCTCAGCGGGTAAGAGCACTGACTGCTCTTCTGAAGGTCCTGAATTCAAATTCCAGAAACCACATGGTGGCTGACAACCACCCATAGTGAGATCTTTGGGCTTGAGCGAGCAAGGACTGAGCAAGCAGAGGTCCTAAAAATTCAATTCCCAACAACCACATGAAGGCTCACAACCATGTGTTCAGCTACAGTGCATCCATATACACAAAATAAACAAATCTTAAAACAAAACAGGGGACTACTGTGCAAAAACATGAAAAGTTGACAAAGAACTTCACTGACAGACAAGGGAAATGCTACTTTACGTGACAAGACTGTGAGCAACTTGGGCAAAAAGTGGGAGAAGGTTAAGCTAGGGCCATAGGTGACTCCTGCGAGCACCAGCAGCTCTGGATGTCTGAGATCCGTAGTCAGCAGCCTGAGCTGTATTTATACAGCTTATAAACCCTTGGAGGGGAAGGAATCCAGAAGCTTCCAGTCCAGACATCATGCAGAGAAAGGGTGAGCACAGATGTCTGAACCCAATTTCGAATAAAAAAAAAAAAACATTAGAAAATACTTTCAGTTAAACATTAGTTTGCCAGGGTGCGGGTGAGGGGGTGCTGGGAAGCACTATTTGTAAAACGAAGTAATTAGACACAGTCTGAGGAGACGGAGCTTGTCTTTCTGTAAACTTCCTACCGTGTAGTGTAACTTTTGCACTTTCCCCTAAACCCAGCTTCACCGTGAATGAGAGCAGACAAGACTTCCTCGGGTGCCTCTGTGACAGCTTCATCTTTCAAGCAAATCTCCAGGATAAGAGAAGGATTTGTGGGCCTTAAAACACCCTGTGCTATTGTAAGACATGTAAGCCCAGAACAAACCGCGGCCAGGCCGTGGCAAGGCCTCAAACTCGAACTTCCTCCACCTTGCAGGTAAACACGTTACTCAAGCGCTGGCGGAGCTCCAGACAACTTGCAGAACAAAGAAAGATGAGGTAGAAACTATTGTGGCAACAGAAAAGCACCAAGACTGTATAAAGAGCAGAATTAATTAAAACGTTCTTCAGAGAACTCTCTTTCCTTCCCCTCCCTTCCTCTCTCCCTGTCACCCTTGGCCATTTACATTTGGTAACAGCAAGAATGCCATCATGGTCAATCTTCAGAAAAAAAAAAAAAAAAACGATCTTGTCTGTTTAAAAGGCAAGATTTTAAAAACCATAGATATCAAATTAATAGTTTGCCTCTAATGTCAACTCTAATGAAAAATGCCTTACTGAAGGGAAAGCTGTTTCCTGCGCCTCTTAAGAAATAAAGAAATGCCAGCCTGAGGGTTTATGTGAGCCCACTATGGAGGAAAGCGATGGGAGAGCTGCTGAGGGATTTGCTATGGGCTGATTCGGGTACCAACCTGACACCCCGCAATGTCTAGCTCCCTGAGCCTAAACTCAGTGCACCCTGCCCTAACCTCCTTACAAGCCCGGTACCACCCAGGGGGTTCTTGGCTTGGTGTCTTCCAGAAAATTGCATTCTACTGACATACAAAGGATCTACCATAGCTCTCACTGAGAGCAAGGCTTCCCTACTTGCTCCCACGAGGGAGCCCAGGTTTCTCCAAGGACACGAGGGTCTTCTGAAAGATGCCTTGAGTCATGAAACAGAACAGTGTATCTTCTTGCTCCTGTAATTCACCACTTCCTGCCAGGGAGTGAAGCTGCAGCTCCAGGTTCTACTCTTTTGTACTGTTTGGAGAAAGAGGACACAAGAGCCCAGGAGCTAGAGGAATGTGAACATCTATCCCCCCAGGAACTTTCTTTCCATGGCTCCAGGCTTGATGCTGAAACACACATTCTAGGGTAACCGCCTATTGTGACTTGAGAGTTTATTTTTAAATTGAATCTTTAATATGCAAATGTGAGATTCACCTGGGGCACCATAAGAATGAAATCCATCCTGCATCCTGACTTGCACTCTTACATTAGAAGGAAGAAGAGTAATTTTTTTAACACACCCCTACGATGGTTTTATGCAAATTCTTCAAGCTAGGCAAATTATTTTTGTGTTAAAAGTTTTCAACCCCATAAAAACAGGAGTGAATTTATGTGGCATTTTAAAACGATGTTGGGCACATTGTAAAGCTATTTCATCTCATTTATAAAGAAGAGTGAACATAAAAACAGGCCACAGCATAATTAATAGTGAAGTGATTTATGGCACCACATCCTTCGCCATGCATATTTATGTATTTTGTTAGACTGGTGCAAGTTTTCCCTGCCCACACCCCCCTACCCCCCATCACTCTTTTCACCACAGAAAGGAAACAGAAGCACCAAAACTCATGATGGAGCATTTAGGTTGTCTCTGACACACACGTATGAGTGCAATCACGAGTCTGCACACTTACCTTCCTGTGACAATTCCCATTTCTCACTCTGGAATTCCCCAATGGCTCCTAACAGTGCAGGTACCTGTTTATCTCAACAGGTTCTGCCCTGCTCCATTGAGGGCACTGGGAACGTTTGCACATCCAAGTGAAGCTGATTAAGACCTAAACTATAAAAATTACTATCTGATTGGCAAGGTGACTGTGTACCTAGCTCCTATTAAGCTCAGTCGTTACATGTAAGGCTCTTCTGTTTTTAGGTAACAATTTAATGGATATGTCTTGAGCCCCTACTATGTGCCAAACACATAATACCAAGGCCCAAGAAATTCAAAGATAACCCAGGCACATATTCTTTGCCTTTGGGGGGGGGGCTGCCTTTTCTGTCCTACATCACAGATTTCTACTTGTTCCCAATGTATACAAACATGTTTTCCTAAAGAGGTATTTGGTTTTCCTACTTAGACACTTTTACAAATTGCATTATGGGTGTGGATGGGAACTAGTAGGTTCATTCATATATCTTCCTAACATCAGTAAGAATACTAGTAACAAACTGATTTTGAAACTAATTAACATTTCAAAGAACCCATTGAAAATAAGTAGGACACAGTCTTTCCTCGTGGAGAGGCAGAACATCAGCACTTACCAGGCTTAAGATAATGACAATCGGGTGCCATCAGCACCGTGTCACACCATCGTGTCTGCCTGGAATCATCGATCTGCGTTTCAGTATCCTTTGCGATAAGGTCTGAAATATTTCCCAAGCTTTTCCAAGGAGACATTTTGATTATGAAGTACAGAACAGTAAATATGCCCACTTCATGCTGGAGCTATGCCATTTGGTTTCTACTGACTACATGCAGCTGAAGTGTCCTCTGACAATGGTTTGATGAGGTAAATTGACATCATTGTCCTCTTCTCCCAGGGGAGAGCATGAGCACGATGAGCTGCCTTATCAGTCTCACAATCCAAACAAGAGGCTGAAATCTGAGCAAAACGTGACCCAAAAGACAAACTTTAATCGTGCATAGAGCTCAACACAGCTGATATATAGCAGACACAGGCTTCGGGCTTGGTACTTTATACACAGCCACATTCAGGTTGTGTTAACCAAATGTGTTTCCAAACATTTTTGTTGCACATTTCACTCTAGGATTATATGTTTCCATGATTTAGTTGACAAAGACACATTTGATTCTCCAGGGGATATCAATTTTAAAGGAGTTTCATGATTTTTAAAAGTTTCATGGGTTCTTCTAATAGAAAATTTCTTTCACAGAGATATACTTGTGACTATCTAACAAGGTATATGTTTAAAATAGTATGTCCCTATTTAAGACTAAAAGCATAAAACCATCTTTTAACGTATTATCATTATATCCATAGAACAACACATCTCTCAGTCCCTATCGGAGAAGCCTCTATTTGCTTTAGAGGCAACTAACATAGAGACACAAAACTTGCCAAGATTCAGAGACTAAGAGACTATAGGATGCTCAGCCTTAAGTGGAACATCTAAATCACAAAAATTCTTCCCAAGGCTCCGAGATCATTGTGGAAGAGAACAAGAAAGAGTGTAAGGCAAAGGTGGTGGGTGGCTACAAGGAGGTGTGTGCCTCCTAGACACAGTAAGGCAGCTGCACACAGAAACACAGAGCAATTATGAGAGAGCATGCACAAGATCACCAACTCAAGCCAGGCCAAATCCCATCGTGATGAGGGGCAGTAAGAATGAAGTCCTTTCTCTTGATGGGGAGTTGCTAGCAACTGATAACGACTATGGGAGAGACAAATTGGGGAATCCGTTCCCTTTAAGCCTCTGGTAATTAGACTCTCCAGCGGAAAGCCATACAGTCCAGTACCTGTGAACAACACAAATTGAACTTAACAGGCTTATTTTTAAAAATGACAAATTTGAGGCAGTGGGGACAGATGTGGGAAGAGTTGGTGATAGGGATAAATAGGATCAAACCCCATTGAGTGAACTCCTCAGAGAACTCATTAAAAATATGACTTTAATCCAGGCTTTCTTAGGTGCCCGCCCATAGTTTCTAAGACATCCAGGACAATCAGAGACCTTAACTTGCCCTCCAGAATAATAGTATTGATAAGCTAATGACATGGTTGTGCACAGACAAGAGGAAAGAGAGACAAGGAACTCAGTGCTAAATAAAAATAAGTACACTCAGATCTTTCCGCACTACAGACCACAGAGGAAGGATAGTGAGGCGTGATGGTGATGGTCATAGAATGCTTAAGAGTGATCTGCATCTTACATGTCTGCTTAAGTTTTTAATTGGACATTTTCAGTGACAGCTCTAGATCACCTGCTTTACTATAGGAGTGTCCTAGGTAAGATTTCCTGTCTATGTGCCAGGAGCTCTCTATAGAGCACATCTCCCCATCCTTCCATGAGCCCACATTCCTCTTGTATGTAAAGTGCTATGTTGACTCTTAAGTCCTCTCTTTCTGGGCTGTTTCTGACTTCTTGCATCATGGTATTCAGTGGTACAGACTTGTCCACAGTGGCCAACCTGATTTGTCTATCCTCCAGTTCATAATTTTGTCTGACAATGAGCTAGTTCTCAGGCTAAACACAAAATTCCAGAACTGAGCTCACTGTACAGAGGCAGTAGGGTCCAATTCTCCCGCGCTCTGTGCACTTGACCTTTTGTTTCTATATCTCATTATGAGTACTGTTTGGTACACGGTATACAGAAGCCTATAGGGACTTTTTCACATCAATCAGGAACACGTCATGGCTGGTCTCCCTGAGTCTGAACTACTGAAGACATGGTTCATGGCTCACTAGTTTATATTTATCACTGTCATGCTTCATATCTGTAGTTGGAATACATCATTCCATCTTATTAGAAGAAAAATGATTTTGTCATCTATTCTTGGCCTGGGCTAATGAGCAGTTATTTAAATAACTCACATGAAGACATGTTTTAAATTTTATTTTCTATTCTTCATACTTTGTGTCATGCGTAAAACTGGTGAGCATCTTTTTATGTGATGACAGTATAGCTGTATGTACTTCATGGAAAAGGAGGAAATGGGAGTCAGACAGACTAGATACTGAAGAAGACGGTCCTCATAAAAAGATGAGAAGAGAATGTCTTGGCTCAGATACTGGACAAACCAAATTGATTACAAAATATAAAATGGCTTGTAGAGATCCTGATGATAATGCACAGCTAGGACTTGGCCCATGCAGAGTTGATAGAACTGTTGACGGCTTCTTCCTTCATCTCCATAATGAATTTTTTCTAGAAGGAACAAACTTGCAAACACACATGACCTGTGACATTGTAAAGTAACTTCTCGCAAACAGGATGGGTATCTATAAAGATAGTGCTTCCGAGCCTCACCATCCTTTGAATACTATGCCTCTGTACGGATTCTTCTTGGGGTTCCGTGAAGTCGGAATTCCAGGACGGCCCAATGAGTAGGGTTAAGACAGAAAGACACATAGCACCAGAGGCCTTATTCTAACCAGACTTGGCAGGAGAGGTTAATTCATGTCTTTCAGGAGTTTGTTCTTAACTGGATACATGAGGTAATCTTTAATGCAGCATTAGAAAAGATTGCCCACAGAGATCCTGGCAAATATAGAAGTTGATGCTCACAGTCATCTATCTGATAGAACATAGAGAACCCAATGGAGGAACTAGAGAAATTACCCAAGGAACTGAAGGGGTCTGCAACCCTATAGGTGAAACAACAATATGAACTAATCAGTACCCCCAGAGCTCGTGTCTCTAGCTGCATATATAGCAGAAGATGGCCTAGTCAGCCATCGTTGGGAAGAGATACCCCTTGGTCTTGCAAACTTTATATGCCCCATACAGGGGAACACCAGGGCCAAGAAGTGGGAGTGGGTGGGCAGGGGAGCAGGGTGGGGGGAGGGTATAGAGGATATTTGGGATAGCATTTGAAATGTAAATAAAGAAAATATCTAATAAAATAAGTTAAAAAAAGGAAAGATTGCCCAAATCACATGTAGAGGAGATGGGAAGAGAAAGGAGCATGCCATGAATGATCCTGCCCATGACAGCATTCTATGCAAAGAGCCAAACTATGGAGAAGTGAGGGATGAAAAGGCATAGCGTCCCCTTCCCAACAAGTTGCTTATTATTTTCATTTTTTTCTTTCACAAGACAATAGGTACCAATCTAAGCAAGATTCACTAATATCATTTTTGTCTTTGACATTTCCTCTCTCTGATACCATCATTGGCTAGAAGGACATGAAGGACATGTATCAGGAATGATCTAGAATATGTTCCTCATGGAAATGTCTTGAAAATTTGAGCCTCAGTGGTCCTTTTCTTCCTTAGCACTTTCCTCAACTAACATAAACAGAGGTCTTGTATGCACGAAAGAGACAGTGAGGCTAATTCCACAGTGGCCTCTGCTGGAGTTCCTAAAAAAGAGAATATAACAAGTGCAGGGCACTGCGGTTGGAGAGTGTCAGAAAGACCACAGAGGCCAGCCTTCTCTTTCTTAATATTCCAGAAGATGCCCTTAACTCTAAAAAGGGGGGAAATGTTTTTTTGTTTTTTTGTTTTTTTCAAGATGGTATGCTTAAGTACTCATTAATGAAAGTGCATAGGGCTGAAGATAACCTTCTGGGGTGACATCATCTTAAACCTTGCCTATGGACACTTTATCATCATGCTGGCCAACATCTTCCTACATGTCTCCCCACATCCTTGGAAAACTGCTGGATAATGAAAGGAAGATACGCTGCATCTATGGGTGGTGATTTCTCTCTTTGTTTGCAAGTCTGGCAATCCTATCCACAAACGTGAAGGAGTAACTCTATAATGTCGTATTTTTAATGAGTCAGTCACCACACCGTTTTATGTTGCCGTTTAAACATAATTTGCTAACTATTTGTTCTAGAGGATTTCCTCCCCGCAAGGATCCTTTGAGTTAAAGGTGTTAGGTCTATGGAAACAGTATAGCACAGAGGATTGATGCAATATGGAGAAAGAAGGCAGGAAGGAAACACACGTGTAGGATATGTAAACACCATGCCAGTCTTCACTCCGGATGTATGGCCCTTTAATTGACCTAAGTGAAGTCCTGGGTAAATCACAGAAGTGCTTCAAGGTGGACTTATTAGTGAGTGAGAGTTTATGGATACGCTGGTCACTGGAAGATTTAGCACAGAGGACAACCACTGTGTGTTTGGCCTCCTGGATGACCGCTGTGAGCGTCACACACGTAGCTACAATTCTCATTACAGCTCACAACTGCACAGCTCCTGTTCCTCCCTTCTGGGCATTGTGCACTGTTCTTTTATTATCATCATTTGAATTTTGCTGCTTAACACTCAGTTCTCCTTATGTGTCAAGCCCTAGCATCTGCAGGAAGAGAGGGGATTGTTAAACATTGTGTTTTCAGACTTGGGTTCTATAGCCAATAATTCTGCCAATTGGTTACATTATTATAGTATGTAAAATTTTGAGAGAGGCTTCTTGTACATAAAATGCCAACCTTGTACTGAACAGCCTCCCATATCTTCCCCATTGCCAAGGTTTTGGTTGAGTATACCCAAGATTTCAGGAAAATATGTGACAGATATCTGTGTGTAGATGGAGATTAATCTGTTTCTGGGGTCACTCTAACTTTATTCTTAGCCAGCACATGATCTATCACGTTTCTGCCCGCTGCCAACTCCCTTGGGACGCCATGTCAACTCTAATACCATAAAGTCCTCCGAACAAGAAATAAATAGGACTGCCTTGGGCTAATTAAATGGCCCAACACTGAGCAAAAAGAAGCAATCCCTTCCTGAGATTTATTATAAAACAAAACTGGTTCCACGGAATGAAACTCGCATTGAGGTTAAGGTTGTGCTCCTTAGTAATTAATGGCACAGCTTAAAATGTCAATTTAGGAGATTATCTCCAACTGGCAAGCCCTTGACAAATGTAAACAACACTGAACTAGTCTCCTGAGGCTTGAAAGGCATTGTGAATACTCAAGTAGGTGCGGATGAGGTAGGAAGACATTTCTCTTTATCTTTAAATTAGAAAGTATATGTATTTTATGCAATATATTCTGATTATGGTTCCCCTCCCCCAGGTCATCCAAGACCCTTCCCTCCCCCCCCCCATACAGATTTCCACGCTCTCTTGCTTTCTCATTAGAAAACAAATAGGCATCAGGAAAAATGTAGTAAGATAAAATGAAAACAAACAAGACAGGGTAGAACAAAACAAATAGAAACAAACAAAAACAAACAAACAAAAACAAACAAACAAACAAACCAGACACATTCACACTCAAAAAAAAAAATCCCATAAAAACATAAAACTGGAAACCATAATATATAAACAAAAGACATGCAGTATAAAGAATAAAATGCCCGGACAAAGCATATTGAGATGAAAACCCCTCCAAAGACTACCAGAGTCCATTTGTGTTGTCCATCTATGGCTGGTTGTGGAGACCGCCCTTCAGTGTGGTTTGCATAGGGGGGGTCTCCCTCCTCCCTTCGAGAAACTCATCTGCAAGAGACTGCTCTTTGGAGCTGACTTCTGTATTAGGAATTATGTCCATTGTGGAAGACATTTCTAAATGTAACCAACAATGCAAATGCTTAGAACTTAACAAATACTTTAATTCCAACATGCATACACACAAGGACAAATTTTAAAGAAAGAAAAATGTATGAACTCCCAGGGACATGATAAAGACTTGACATAAGCCTTATATCTACATTGTGTAAAGATCTGAGAGTGGGTTTTCAGGGGAAAGAATTTATTTTACAAAAGCGCTTATAAGAAATAAATACAAAACATATACTAGAAAATCTGTGGCAAGCAAGGCAGTCAGACTGAATCTGCCCGAGTTAGTTATGCATCTTGATGTAGATCTGAACCGAGGCAGCAAAACTCAACCCTCTGGAAAATTTAAAACTTCTCCTGACAACCCTGGAGTGACTTTCCAAGACCTGATCCTGGAAAAAGAATGTTCTGTAGAGATGTAGAGTTTTACTGCCCCTTTAATGGGTCTCCCAATGACCCATCGCCAACACTCCATGCATGCTATGCATTAGAGAGAGTCTGAGAATGAACAAAGTGTGTTCTTTAAAAAAAAAAAAAAAAAAAAAAAAAGGATGTTCAGACCCAGAGCTACAGGAAAACACTTGCACACAAATCATTTAGGGCACAAGAGAGAAGGACAAACGCAGCGTGAGTAGTGTAGGCAGTGTGGGCAGTGTGGCCAGTGGACAGCGTGGGCAGCGTATGCAGTGGGCAACGTGTGCAGCGCTGCGGGCAGCGTGTGCAGTGTGGCCAGTGTGGAGTCAAGGATGCGGAGAGCAGTGAAGGCTTTTTCCAGGGAACTTGTAGAGACAGAATGTTGCATTGCTGTAGCTGTGTGAAATAAGACGATCTCGAGGATCACTTAGCATCCACCGAGGAACAGCCAATCATCTCCCTTTTCATTGGAGAAATGCACTAAGATAGTGGAAAAGCAACTACAAACAAGTTTCAAAAAGCCTAGCTTGAGCACATTGCTAGCATGCGGGCACCCCTCACCTCGGTAAGGCTGGGTTTGGAATTGGCAGTTAGGAGAGACACAAATTTGAGCTAAGATTAAACTTTCCAGAGAGAAGCAGAAACACCATGAACAGGAGCAACTTACTCAAAATTCATAGGTTCTTCTTTTCTCTATTTGCCTATTTCCTAACCTATACAAAGTATGAAGTAGAAAGAACCCACCCTGTCATGTACGCTTTTCTGCAGAAGGAGACATAATTCTCTGTTGAAAGACTCCTTTAAGAAACAACTTCCCAGATATCACAGCGTGCGCGCGCGCGCACACACACACACACACACACACACACACACACACACACACACACACAGAGGAACATGCACAAAACACAATGCAAGACAAAGTGCCTAAAGGGAGAGGACAGCAAGCTGGAGAGGTGGGGGAGCCACTGATCCAAACCTTCTGCAAGCCACAGCCACCAGAAAGGCAGGGCCATTAAAATTCCAAGGAGAAAAAAAAAATGCAAATGTCAAATACTCACAAACAACCGGATTTTTCTTAATTTTAAGTCTTGAATTTTCTATGTGATCTTAATATTGCTACAATCAGTTCTATGTACTCAAATATTTCACCAGTATAGTTCCTAATATTTTTAAACAAAGCTATTTTGTTCTCTCAAGTTGCTAATAAATTTATAATGCAGCAGATCTCTATAATTAATATATAAAGCAAGAGAAAGTCACGGCCATCGTCTTTTTTTCCCTCCAACAAGTATGATTAGAATTGCTTCATAAATTATTCACAGATTCTGTTAGAATAATAAAAGGGTACCCCTTCCTACAAGAATCGCATTATTTATTGGGAGGGTGAATTGAGTTCCTTCCTAACGTTGGTTGTTCTTTTGATAACAGGTAAGACAAGTTACTTCCAGCAACCAGGAATGTTTGGTTCATCCTATTTTGAAATTTGTGGCATAAGCATCCAAGTGTCATTTGCACTGGCTTCAGTTGCATCTGTTATAGGTGACACATAACCTTTAAGGCTTGCAGCGGAATGATAAGGCAGACCGAAGAGTCTTTATCTCCAGTTTCCTCTTCTCTTTTCTCCTTTCTAAAGCATCAGCATGCACCCAACCCACCCACCAGGACAAACAGCTCTCCTACTGTGTGCCTCTGCACCCAGAGCATATGTCCTCACACACTCATTTATAAGTCAGACTTATAAATGACCCACCACTACCAATTTATCAGTCACAACATTGATGGATTTATCGGTGTCCTTGCATTTTAAAACACATTAATTAAATTAACCGATTTTGGCTAACAGAACTTTTTCCTGTCATGTTGTAGTTAATGTTTAATGATGTTAGTAAGCCTGACCATTAAGCATCTCAGTGATAAAAGGATGCATGGAACATATTCTCTACCACCAAAGGCATTTAGAGTCTTACATGTAAACCATAGGGAAAGGAGTCCATGTAGTTAAGTAATATAGTGGGTGTTTGAAAGGCAAATGTTGACACAGAAAAAGAAAATATTATCTAATGGAGGAAATACGGAAGTGACCATGCGTGGGTGAGAGAATACTTATCACATTTAACCTATGGCACACAGTTTCCTCGAAGTCTTGGAGATGAGAACAAAGAGTTTTGATCTACAGACCAGCCTATGAGCTACAGAATGGATGAATGGCTTCTCACATCTTAGCACATAGAGCAAAGGGTCTGATGAATGTTTAAAGGAAGATTATATAAACACAAAAGGCTGAAAATAATAATAAGGTGATCAACCTGTACAGGTAGATGTAAATCCATTCCCACCCTGATGATTACTCTGTTGGCATCTTTCTGAAGCAACGAAGCTTTGCTGCATTCTACATGACAGAGTCTGGGTTTTCTTACATTTTTTTTATTTTTTAATATCACCTTCTAAGGAAGAGGATTATTCATCACTGACTTGAGATACTTCATGACCACCGTTTACCTGACTGCACTTTAGATCATTTTCATAAGACATGGAAATTGGCCAATACCAACCGAGTAGACCCTAGCTTTGAGTTTTCATGGTCAAGAAACTCAGCACTTTGGCATTTGGAAGGGGAGAACTAGCAAAATGGGATGGAAGGGACCAACAGCCTCCAACTGTCTAGAAAAATCAAATGCCCCTGCAGAGAACATCCCCTGTACTTGCTCATTCCGATCTGTGCAGGGATTTCTTCAAAGCATTCTGATGTGTGTTATGCATGCAGAGCGAGCATCTTGTTTTTATGTTGTCTATAATGAATTATAAGTGTAACAGCAGGAGCTTTTTCAATACTATTTGTAAATGCAGCCAGAGGCTATTAAGTGATTGGTGTATCAAATAAATATAATTAGTAAATAGCAAAATAACATGTTTGTAAACTGCCTTTGGAAATACGTGATTAGACCAAAGGCAACAATTTCTGCCAAAGCTTCTAAGTGTTTCTGAGAGATACCAGAAAAATAATTTAACAATTTTCATAACAACTTCAAGGAAATTTCTATGTAAATCTGCTAAGAAGGTAGGTATTTACTTCGTCCAAACTTTTTTTGAATGTTTTATGTAGAAAATTTAAGTGTGTGTGTGGGGGTGTGTGTGTGTGTGCTCAAGTGCACACCATAATTTTTCAGGAGAGTTAAAATGTGCTTGATTATTGACTATAAGTTTTTAAATTGGCATTTGATGAGGTTCAAAAGGAGCTATAAATATACCTCCACATGCAGAGTGCTCTCAGGCTGTGGAGTTATTCTCAATTAGTAACACTTAAAATTATTGCACCAAGTCAATCAGTTTGAAAAGAGGTGAGAGCTCTTTGCCCTCCCCCACCCCAGCACTGGGAACATTTGCTCTTGAATGGCAATTTGCTCCCTCCCATGGAGCAGTGAAACCCCAAGGCCAAGGGCACTCTACCACTAATCAACAAATCATACCCTCTCTTCCCACCTCAGTTCTCAATCCTCAACCTGCATTGCCCACTTACATGTGACGCCAGGTCCTCAAGTAGATCAAGGCAGCCACACCCAGCTCTCGAGCTCTACAACAGTTAGCTATACCTGGGCCAATGTAAATTAAATTTCTGATCCTTTCCAAAGCTTCCTTTAGGCGATCTCCCTCTAATATTCTATGCCTTGTCCTCGTGTCCATTCTATACTTTCATTCTCCATGTCCGTCAGGGCTTTCTGCCCATGCTGATTTGTAGCTTGTAGCTCAGGTATGTTCCTAATGAATCAGGTTTCTCCTTATACAACTAAAAAGGTCTTATGTTGAAATGCTCTATCTTTTTGACCTGCTTTGCATTTATTTATACATATAGACCTTTTTGTATCTTTCTAGACAATGCCAAAATATGCTGAGCAGAGAATCCATAAATAATGACAAATGATAATGGAACTAATAGTCACTAACACATGTTCTTTATTTATTAATACATATTAATATTAATAAAAACTTGTACTTATACCTTATCAATCCAGATGGAATAGCTGATTAAATATAGTTTTTGAAACACAAGAAACAGAGGTATCTAAACGTCAGTTTAGTCAGCCAGTCAATAAAATCTGAGTTCATGAAAGGCAGGTACACACAATCACCCTTGAGATACTTAACAATTCATTCAGGTTATGTACTTAGCATATACTACAAAGGATGTGTTCTGACACCTGCGGGATCAGATGCTTTGCTTCACTGAGCTCCGTGGCCACACACTTTTTAAATCTGATTTGCTCAATAGGCACAGAGTCCTGACTATAACACAAGATCATTCCCAGATCCTAATGATAAAGAAACAAAGCAATAAAATGTGGTTCCTGCGCTCAAACAGCTCCTGGTCTTGGTAACACACAAGATCATACCTATATTTTTATTTCCCATAAGTTGGAGCCTGGAGAAGAGTTATATGTAATGCAGGAGAAGAAGTGGTTTAAAAACAGCCAGAACTTGCTCTAAGGGGTAAGTTAGCAATGCCTGATGTAGGAAAGAGTGCAGAGAGGGGGAGAGTATTAGGTAAGTGACTAGGAGAGTGCTTATGAAAATTTCTGGAAAATCCAAGGCCAAATAAAGATCCCTAGAAAAATAATCTCTGCCCCCCTGGGGCAGTATGCTAAAGCCCATATTTATCTGTGCACTGCAGAGGTGTGAATGCCTGCAAAGACCTCAGGGCCAGATCAAATGAGACTGCTGCTTTCCAGTCTGGGGGCCCCTGGGGACGACTTCAGTACTGAGCACTTAGTCATCTTGTTTGATGGCTTCTGTGGCCTCATTTATCAGGGATCTACAGTTAAATTTAATTTTTGTGTGAGCAGAGGACAGTCATGGGAGCCCGGCTCCTCGGTGCTGATCTGCCCCCGTTGATGTCTTCTGAAGTGGAAATGATGGATGCCACATGTTCTGGCTGTGATTAAATTTGCTTTGACAAAGCAGCATGGAAATCTGATTTTCAATAGACTTCTGCATTTCACCTAGTGCTGAGCAAACAGTTACAGGACATAATGCTTGCATGGCTGCCAGGCCACTAGCTAATTCATTGTGCCCATCTAATGAGCCTGTCCATTAAATTATTATTTGTCAATAACACACAAAATCATTTTTTGAAACTCTGGGGAATGGGGAGTTTGTGTTTAAGTAAATAAACATGGAAGGTTTGACAACCAACGTCTGGGGTTTTTCCTAGGAAGGGCCAAATAACTCATCAGTCTGGATGTCTTAGTTCTCAGGCAGAATCAAAGCACCATTTAGGAAGATCTTAGTTTCCCTTCACTTAGCTCCCATTTCCAATGCAAACAACATCATCCAATTACAACAGAGAATGGAGCTACAAACACTGACACTTTAGCTCCCTGGTTTATCTTTAAAGGAGAGTGAAGCAGAAAATCACATTAAGTATGCATCTTATGGTAAAGTTTTTAACCTCCTGCCTAGAAGCACTGCCCATGGGCACCTCCTAGAAAGGGTTCCTCTTTGGGGAGAAGCCACAGAGCCCTCTAAAACAGGTGAGTGGAAAAGAGGGTGGCTATAGATGTTTTTTCCCCCATGTTGTCTTTTCTCAATGGTTAACAAGCTTTGCTTTCTCATGACATCAGGAAAGGACATCTCTGTGAACCTGCCATGGTTTATCTCCAGAAAAATCACTACTCAAATTCCAAGGATTCTGAGTCCTTCAAGAACAGCTTTGGCTTCAAACAGCAGTATCCTTTTGGACCTTCTTGCTAACCAGTCGTGGTCACCGAAAAGTTTGCCAATGGAATTCACAGGTCTTAAATATTCCTCAGTTTTTCAGTATCTTGGCTTTGCACTGCACTTGCATATCCAGACAAGCAGGAAATGCTCTAAAACCTTTAATTTCTCATTGAGAAAAATATACTGTGTCCAAATGTATTTCTAAGGATTAAATGAGACAACGTCTGTGTGAGTATAACCCTATTATCTTTCTGTGGACACCCACGCACCTCATTTTTAAGAACTCCTCTCTCAAAAGTATAAGGGAGCCTGTTATCAATCTTCCTGCTACAGTCCTTTCCACCATTCCACAGAAAAAAAGGGGATCCTCACGAGACTATGGTGTGAGTTAGGTCTAACCGGGGATAGTCCATACCCCTGCTTGGTATACATTCATTGCCCAAAGGTTGCACACTGTTGTGATTTATATAGCTTTGGATCACACATTGGCCTCAAATTCCACAAGTATTTCTTGATTAGCTTTACCTAGAACAGAAGTGACCATCTCTGTTGTACACATGAGGAATCTCAGTTTCATCGATGCTTGGTGATTTGTTCTAGTTCACACAATTAGCAGGATGTTCCACAAGAAGATCCAGAGCCAGTCAACTGTGTCTTTGACATACAGCCCTACAGTATTTTCTTAATCCATGTGGAAGAGATTGAGAGCCTTTTGGCCATCTCCTGGGTGCTGAGAGTTCTTCTGAGTTTTCAAAATAAGCTTTATTTTTAGTTTCTGTGACCTTGGGCCACCGAGATACTTTACTTACTCAAATGCATTTTTGTTGCCAAAACACTTGTGCCCTCAAGGAAGCTGGCATTTCCATATTACTTGCTGTAACGTGGCCAGCGGGTTGGCCCTTGACCTTGTCTTAGCAAAAGGATGATCCCGAGTCCAAGAGCACTAATGGATCACCATCAGTCCTCTGCCCTGCTGACCTGCACTGCAAAAGCAATAAATATAAGAAACAGTCCAAAGCTGAATACCATTATCATGGGCTGAAATATATGTTCACCACATCTAGTACAAAGGAGACAGTCTCACAACACTCTCCCGAAGTTGGGGGTCATAATGGTCTGACCGTTGAAGAAAGAAAAGAGTACAACCTTTTTCAGCTTGCTAAAAAGCGGGAAGTAGTTACCTATAAAATATATTTTTAACCAAGGGAAATCTCATACATGTTAATATCAAATTGTCATCCAGCCAGGAAAATTGAAATCTCTTAAAATCTAACAGTTTAATAGTTAGGACAACACAGGAGGAAGAAGGATATGTCAATATTTACTTTTAACCAATAAGTTCACTGCTTGCTAGAACTAGTAACATAAGTACATGGGGGGTACTGAGAATGGTGAGCGGATAGAGAGAATACAGATACAGCTGGAACCCAGACACAAGTCTCACTCTGAACTAAACAATGAGGCTGTCTGAACACTTGCTGTCTGAAGTGTGATCAGTGGGCCATTGGCATATAATCATGTAAACCTTGTCTAGAATGCAGACTCATCACATCTACAGGATCTGCAATTTGACAAGATTCCAGATGACCTCATGCATCTAAAACTTAGGGTGATGATTATTAGGTGAATATTGGTTGTATTGATTGTGTTTCAAGAGGGAGATGAATAGCAAAGAACTGTGTATTTCCTTAGCATCAAGACCAGGAGAGCAAATTGGGATATTGGTTCCACTTGCATCAGTTCTTGATTATGAAGATCAAGGTGTATTTGGAAACAGGATAATGGGAATATGTTTGAAATGTATGAGCCATCAGAAACACAACAACTGGGTCTGGAGACTGAACAGCTCTGTGTAAAGGCAGAATGAAGATGAAGTTCTGAGACTTCTGTGAAATAAGGATCTGTTCTTCTTGTAACTACGGAACTATTCCATATCCAGGGATGACCAAGCCAGCTCAGTCAGCCAACAGGGTCCCAAGGGAGGGAGTTAGGATTGAAAAGACAAAAACATTAAACAAACATTATAGCATGACTCCACCCTGCACTGAGTCTGAAGCAGCTTTATTTCTCTCCAGCCTGCTTTTATACCATTCTAGGTGCATCCAAAGCACATGGTCAGTTCTTAGATCAAAGACAAAGTAATCAAGTGAAGTAGTAAACAAAGGGATCACACAAGATAGTAATCAAGCAAAGTGGTAAGCCAAGAGATCACACTAGAAAGTGACCAAGCATAGTAGTGAGCAGAAGGCTCACACAAGGTAATAAGTAAGTAAGGAGATCACACAAGGTAGTGATTCAGCAAAGCCCCGCGGTCGCTGTTTCCAATAGTCTTATCTGAACCTACTTCCTTGTCCAAGCCCAGTGACAAAGGCCAAATTTCTAGAAGCGGCACCAAAAGCTCTCCACACAGAGACAGTGCAGCTGTGCACTACACATGAGCTGAACTCATGCCATCAGAGCCACGAGGTTTCAACTACTCTCGATGAACTCCAGGGAGCTTCAGGCAAACCATCAGGGCAGGTAAGAAGAACTGAGCTGGACAGTGTTTCCAAGTCCTGAGTCAACAACTTTATTTGCAGAAGAAACAAAAACAAGCCCATCATATTTTGTCAGTTAAGATCTTTGCATGACTTGACTTCTTCAATCATTGGTTTATGTAGGTTGTACTACTGATATTTCCTATATTTAAAAATGAATTTGACAAATGCTATAAAATCTTTACTAACTCACTTACAAATAGACAAACCTCAATTTAATATTAAGTTGAGACTTTTGTACAAAGAAGCCACATTAATTTCTCCAACAAAAATAATTTTAAATGCCATGATTCATATTTTGAAAATCTCCTTAGTAGCTGACTTAATATAGGACAGCTAAATCATCATGCATACTTCTGCATTAAAAAAATTTAAAGTGTTATTTTGATTGAAGGTTAACAAGAAAATTTATGCCAGAAAGGGAAAACTAATAGTGTTATAATTGTTGATAATTTTCTTTGATTTTGTACAAAGACTTAGAAGAACCAGATTATCCTAAAGGTATAAAAAAAAAACAGTCTATCTTTGTTACATGTGTAAATGTTTGCAAGGAGGAGTCAGAGGGCAACCTACAGAAGTTGGTTCTCTCCTTCTCCCATGAGGGTCCCAGGAATTGAACTCAGCTTGTCTGTCATGCCTGTTGCGAATACTTTGACGCGCAGAGATATATCGCCAGCCCTGTATTTCACTATCTTTAAATTTAATGAATAGATACCCAGTGATGATTCTTGACACTATCAATCAGTCATTGGGAACAATTGGTTCACTGACTTATAGAGACCTTCTCAATGTTTGTACATGTTATGACATACCATAAAAATTACATTTGTCAATATCTCCACCAATCTAATGAGTAAATTCAAAATATGAAATATCTTTTATGCTTTACAAGCTAACATTTTTTTTCTAAAAAAATTATATTTTCTCAAGTCAAATTTTATTATTTGCAGCAAAATAATATCATGTGTTTACCCTGAAGTCATAAAACTCAGTTTTGAAAAGATAGGTTTGAACTCTAAGAAGAATGCCTGCCAAATATCTGAGTCAGATGGATCATAATTTGTAAAGTGTTGTTTCAAGGGAAAATTATGTTTTATGTATTCTATTCAAAGTCTGTTGCCCCGGTGATGTTTCTCCGCTATAGCATTCTATCTGGATAGCGGGGAAGTATTTATCATGTATTTCCTGCTTTCCTGCTTCATTATAAGGAATGTTAAAAGATGTATAATCACCACTCAAAATGTAATACAATTAGCAATCTCACTACTCTGTCAAAGTCATCCTTAAGTGAGCCTGGCACTGCGGCACTGGTCCCGCATCATAATGCAGAGCAACTGTCCAGCAGAGGCTCATGCCCATCGTGATGGAGAGTAGGGCTCGCCCATTGCTTTCCATCGTCCACAGACACAGGGAAGCATTATGACTTTGACCTGAGGACGGTTGGAATGTCGAGGGCTCCCCTGGGCATCTGTCGAGGGCTCCCCTGGGCATTGCCACTCTGACAACAAACCACTCCCCATGGCATTGCCTACGACATCCCTACCCCCCTCCACTCCCGCCTTCTTATACCACCTTTCTTGCATGGTCTTCGATTGACTGGTGCTATGCACTTGTTTCTCCTCCTCACACCTCTCTTGCCTATGACATCCCTACCCNCCTCCACTCCCGCTTTCTTACACCACCTTTCTTGCATGGTCTTCGATTGACTGGTGCTATGCACTTGTTTCTCTTCCTCACACCTCTCTTGTTATTTCTGCCTTGATCTCACAGCCCTACAAGGGGCCCCAGGTTTCCTACAAGTGCCTTGGAGAACTATCTCCCCTTCATCCTACTTTAATTTCTGCCCTATATGAAACATAACTAGAGTGATATTACATATTCGCTTGTTTACCTCTTGCTTTCTTCTTTTATCAAAACTTATGCACCGTGGGATTGAAGATCTTATTTGCCACTACAGTACAGATATATTGAATAAATGCTTGCTATCTGACTGACTGAACTAGGGCTTTAAAAAATTGTTAAAATACAATTAATTCATTAATTGTATTTTAACAATTAATTAATAAAACAGTCTTCGAAACCAGTGACATAAATCATTATATATAGTGATATATGTGTGTCTGTCTGTCTGTCTGTCTCTCTCTCTCTCTCTCTCTCTCTCTCTCTGTGTGTGTGTGTAAAATGTTTAATGATTTTGACATGTGGCCTACACAAAATTTCCCCAGATATCTTATTTTATTACTTGTTTTAATAAATCTTTGAAATCCCGTGTACATTTGACATTTACAGAGAATCAGAGAACCTCTATCCAGGTTAGTCACAGCTCCAGGGTGCCGACTACAGTGGTAGCGACTGTTCCAGAGTGCAACCTAAAGAAACATGGGGGAAGTGATGACAGTATCTGAGATAGTGATCGACAAGGGCTGAACCAACCAAAGAGCATACACTGATGAGACCTAAACAACAGCTATAATGATGACCACTATTACCAAAAGCAACCCAGTGAGGTGGAGGTCCAACTCACTACCATGGGACACAGAAATGGTGACCATGATCAAGGAAGCATTTTGTCACATCACTAGCTACTGAACCTCAGCCTCTGGAAATGGTAGGAGCAGAAAAGTGAATGACTGATTGCCTGAGTGTTGTCTTTGATACCTCCTAATTTGGGCAGGATTAGAACATACTGAGATAAGCTGGTTTCTAGCCCTTCTCAATCACTGCTGGGTCACAGCAGAAATAAAATAACAGTTCCACAGCACCATGCTGGTAGGAACACATCATTCTAAAGTCTCCATGTGATAAATGCAATCTTGACCATTCCACTGACCTGTTTATTATTATTATTATTATTATTATTATTATTATTATTATTATCTTATTTATTTACATCCCAAATGTTCCCCCCTCTTGTCCTCCCTCACAGAGCTTTTCCTCCATTCCCTATCCCCTTTACCTCTGAGAGGGTGATTCTCTTCCTGGATATTTTCCCACCCGGGGGCATCAATTCTCTACAATATTGGCCCATTTTCTCCCACTGAAGCCAAACAAGGCAGCCCTCTGCTATCTAAGTGCCCGGAGCCTTGGACTAGCCTGTGTATGCTCTTTGGCTGGTGGCTTAGTCTCTGGGAATTCTCAGGAGTCTGGGTTAGTTGAGACTGCTGGGCTTCCTATGGGGTTGTCATCTCCTTCAGTCCTTCCCTTAACTCCTCCAAAGGTGTCCCTAACCTCAGTCCAATGCTTGGCTTTAAGTATCTGCATCTGTCTCCGTCAGCTGCTGGTAGAGCCTCTCAGAAGACAGCCTGCTAGGGTCCTCTCTGCAAGTACAACATAGCATCAATAGTGCCAGGGATTGCTGCCTGCCCATGGTTTGTTTCCAAAGTTGGGTCGGTCACTGATCACCCATTCTCTCAGGCTCTGGTCCATTTTTGTCCCTGCACTTCTTTTAGACAGGAGCAATTTCGAGTCAAACATTTTTTAGATGGGTTGGTATCCCCATTCCTCCATTGGGGGTCCTGCCTGACTACTGGAGGTCCCGTCTGACTACTGGGAATCCCGTCTGACTACTGGGGTCCCGTCTGACTACTGGAGGTCCCATCTGACTACTGGGGGTCCTGTCTGACTACTGGAGGTCCTGCCTGACTACTGGAGGTCCTGTCTGACTACTGGAGGTCCTGTCTGACTGCTGGAGGTCCCGCCTGACTACTGGGAGTCCTGACTACTGGGGGTCCCATCTGACTACTGGAGGTGGTCTCTTCAGGTTGCATGTCCACACTTTTGGGCATCTACCTGTTTTCAATCTGTACCTCATCTTTTGTACCTCATCTCTGGTTAATCCCAAGCATGGCAGCCCATCACCCAAGACCATGGTTGAGATCTTACAGTCCCGCTGGCTCTTTGCCCATTGAACTTTCATCTACCCTTATGTCTTAAACACTTTCACACACAAAGCACACTCCACCCCTTGAGATTTTTTTCACTACTTTAGCTATGTGCTACTCTATCTGTTCAGTGATTATCCCACCCAATGCTAAAATCCCCCAAACTCAATCCAGCCACCTAACGAAGCCTTGCCTCTTCTTATTAGACACACTTTGTCTAATAAGGTGTCCTTATTCTTATTTTTACACACTGTCCCCAAGATACTGGTAGCATATGCATCTACAATGCTGCCTCCGTGGATTGACTTGTATATCCTGCAAACTAAAGCACAAAGTCCTACAACCAGGACCACTGCCCCTGGTTTGTCACCAGAGTCAGGTGCAATGCCTGGTCTAAAGCATGTGCAATCAGGAGCTATATATAGAACAAGTGGATTAATAGACATAGACATGCGTCACTTTCTGCTGCTCCCGGCTCTCAATGCTAACCCCACATTATGCAGGCAACTTGATAATAAAATAAAGGCATTCTAACTAGGCAGATAATCATTTTACAGAAGTCCTTTCAAAGTCACACAAGATTACTTATGGAATAATGGAGAGCAAACAGATCTAACAGACTCAACCAATGCCTGTGTGCTTGCACTGAAACACTAAGAAGTTGTTTATAACTTTGCTTATTCCGTATTCCAGTGGCTGGCGCAACCTGGTGTCTATAGAGGTGACAGTTGATTCTTCTGGAGAAGACCCAGGGTATCTACAAAGTACAGAGTCCTCTACTAATCAGGAGGGCAGAGTTATGGAACCAACCAACCAACCAACCAACCAACCAACCAACCAACAAAAAATGGGATGGCGATTATGGTACAGATATATTCCAATTCCTAACCTGAAATCTCTTCCTAGCAGCTTAGAAGTCACTCTAGGCTAAACAAAGAAGACAGTTGCCTTTCCTTCTTAAAATAAATTAAACCATTTGTCTGTGGAAGATTGGTGTGGGTAGAAAGTGACATTGAGAGTAACATTGGCAGGTTCTTTCACACCCAAACACAGTAAAGTTAATTAATGCTGGAGGAAACATAACGCAAGCAAGAAATGAGAACTTAAAAATGAATAACATCCAAGCAAAAGTTCAAAAAGGTATTTCCACCACCAAGTAAGAATGGGGTTCTATGAAAAGAAAAATAATACAAGTATTATAAAATAACATGATTAAGGTGCATAATTAAAACTGTATCATTTCAAAGTAAAACTACAAACAGGGCCAATTCTTAACATTTTTAATATTTGAAAATAGAGGGAAAGGATACATAAATTGTAAAATAAGATTAGAGAATATATCCGACTGAGGAGAGGGCAGCCAATATTTTTATCAATAGTCTTAAAAGGAAAAGAAAAACAAAAATAATCAAACAGCAAAAATAATGGGAAAATATAATTAAGGCCAGGT
Organism: Mus pahari; assembly: GCF_900095145.1. NCBI lineage: Eukaryota > Metazoa > Chordata > Mammalia > Rodentia > Muridae > Mus > Mus pahari. The sequence continues at coordinate 106,657,028 of NC_034597.1, read as the reverse complement.
TAAAAATCAAAGACTCGGTATCTGAGCGTGGCCTTGTGAGATTTCAGAGCAATCAACATTAACAGAAAATCTTCAGTGTTCAGAGAAAAATTAAAGAAAATTACCTACCAAGTTATGAGTGTTAGACTTCTCACTATCGACACTAAATGCTGAAAGGTAATGGGATGATTTGTCCAGAGCACCAAAGGGACACACCATTGTCTTAGAATGCTGAGCCAGCCTAAAGGATCAGTTAAGTGTGCAGATAAAACATTAACACGCTCAGGGATCCCAGGGTTCAAACAATGTTACTCCCAGGCATGCTTTCAGAAGTTATGAGAGATGAGTTCCATGGCAGGGGTAACCATTGCTCGCCTTATTAAAAACTGTAACACTCAGTAAAATGATATGAGGTATCAAGCTACGAAAAGACATGGAGGAGTCTTAAATGCGCTTTTATGAGTTAAGCCAATATGGGAAGCCTACAGACTGTATCATTCCAGCTGTGTGGCTTTCTAGGAAAGAGGAAGCAATAGAGACAACGAAAAGCTCAGAGGTCACTCGGGCTCCTGGGCAAGGGGAGGAATGGGGAACAGGTGGACATGGGACTTTGTAGGCAGCAAATTCAGTATTGTAAGAGTGAAGAGTCCCGATATGCTTCCAAAATTCATAGAGGGGACAACGCAGAGATTGAGTCCTGAGATAAGCTGAGACTTAGCTGAGGATGAGGTAGCCATACTTTTCATCAGTTGTATCCGGTGAACCACGAGAATGCAAAATGACAGTGAGGAGGGAAACAGGACAAGGTGAGAAGGCTGCCCACTCTGTGAACCTGTTCCAAAGCCTAGGACATGTGGCAGAACCCTCCCCTAATGAATAAAGATTTCAGGGGACCAATCACTGGGTGAGTAGGCGGGACTTCTGGGATGGAGAGAGGAAGACTGGAGGCAGAAGGGTGCTTCCTCTCAGACAGGCAAGAGTGTGGAGGCACAATGTAGGTAGCTGGAGGCCCCTGGGTTAGATGGCCGACCCACCAGGATCCGCCACCGGAGGATTTATAACTTAGAACAGCTTACAAAATTAGGATGCTAGTTTCTGCACCCAGCGACTGTGTTACCTGTTGATTCTAAACAAAGATTGTGTGGTGTTTCCCTTCACACAGCAGTGTCTCAGGTGGGTTCCACAGAAAGGTATGGCAGGACACCCCAGCCAGCCACAGGAATTTGGAAGCATGGAGGATGGGTGGCAATAGCCTGCCATGGGAATTTAGGGAGCCCTGGAGAGATTTCGGAGCTCTAAGTCAGAGTCTGTGGGGCTGAGAGCAGGCCAGCCTGTCTGTGCCTAGCATGGGCTGCTTTTTAATATTATACGCAGCAGCACCATTCTAAATTAATCTGTTAATCTTTTGTGTTTTTTTTATTTATTATTATTTTCTTTATTTACATTTCAAATGCTATCCCGAAAGTTCCCTATACCCCACCCCCGCCCCTGCTCCCCTACCCACCAACTCCAACTAATTGGCCCTGGACTTCCCCTGTACTGGGTCATATAAAGTTTACAAGACCAAGGGGCCTCTCTTCCCAATAATGACCGATTAGGCCATCTTCTGCTACATATGCAGCTAGAGCTCAGGGGGTACTGGTTAGTTCATATTGTTGTTGCACCTACAGGGTTGCAGCCCCCTACAACTCCTTGGGTACTTTCTCTAGCTCCTCCATTGGGGGCCCTGTGTTCCATCCAATAGCTGACTGTGAGCATCCACTTCTGTGTTTGCCAGGTACTGGCATAGCCTCACAAGAGGCCGCTATATCAGGGTCCCTTCAGCAGAATCTTGCTGGCATGTGCATTAGTATCTGGGCTTGGTGGCTGATGATGGGATGGATTCCCGGATGGGGTAGCCTCTGGATAGTCCATCCTTTCATCTTAGCTCTAAATTTTGTCTCTGTACCTATATCTCAAACCACAACTTTGTGCTGTCTATTGTCTTTACTCTGCTTGATTTATTTATTTATTTATCTAGCTAGTTATTTTCTTTTTCTATGAGTCAACATCATCTAAGACATTTATGGAATTCACCTGTTGCTTTTTTTTTTCCTGGTAGCAATGAAAGGTGTACAAAAACAGTGTTGTGTTTATTTTATAAACAAGCATTATATTAGTACCATTATATTAGTCTGGTTCTTGGATAAGTATAAAAACAAAACGACTATCTCCTCAAGAGTAAAGAAATATGAGGTCAAGGATTCCGGGAACAGGAAATATTATTCAAGCTATTTGTGAAAAATGATTCCTAACTGAAATGGAGTCATATGCCCATTCATATTGGGATAGAAACCTGGTAGGGTATAGAAAAAAAACATATTCAGTAGATATATGAACACACACATACACACACCCAATTGATATACTCTTATCCCTGCTAATATGATACAGTAGAAATATATTTATGAATGTCCCCAAAATATACAATAGAATATTTCTAGGTAGTATAAAATGGCAGATACTAACTGCCTGATGTCAATACCATTAGTTCTTATGTCAACCTCCAGAATGATCACATATGCATAATACATATATACTGAAAGTAAATTAAGTTAGTTCAGAATTGTCTTATAGGTAAACCAAATAATTACAATTTTATTCTAGAAGGCAAGCAAATATAAATCTCGATGGTATGAAAATAACTGAGCACAGGGTCCTCAATAGAGGAGTTAGAGAAAGGACTGAAGGAGCTGAAGGGGTTTGCAACCCCATAGGAAGAACAACAATATCAACCAACCAGACCCCCCAGAGCTCCCAGGGACTCTCTCTCTCTATATATATATATTTATATATATAAATATATAAATAAATATATATATTTATATATATAAAAATATATATATAAATATATATATATTTTTTCTATATATATATATATTTTTTTTCTGGTTTCCCCTCCCAACTCCTCTGGGATCTACCGACATCTCCCTTCCATACAAATCCACCTGCTTTCGGTTTCTTCTTAAAAAAAAAGTCATGTAAAGAATAATAATAAAACAACATGAAACCAAACAAACCAACTGAGATAGAAAAATCAAACAGAGGAAAAGTAGCCAGAGAAAAAGCAGAAAACATATAAAGACCCAGAGACACACATACTCACTCATTCACACAGGAATCCCATAAAGATTACCAAACTAGAAGCCATAGCGTATAACCAAGGGACCTGTGCAGTTATAAAATGCTCTGACAATACATTATAAGACAAAGAACCCACAAAGAAGCCAGAGTTCATTTTGTGCTGGCCATCTACTGCTGAGCATGGTGCCCGCCCTTAAGAGTAGTTTGTACCCCAATTTGTTTAAGAATACTGATTTTTTTCATTTGTGAGTGGTCATCAGTTGGAGATAGCTTTTGAGATATGGGTGGAAACTTGTATCCCCCTTTGCCTGCAACATCGAGACCCCGTCTGGCACAAACCAGCAGAGGCCTGTGCATCATGCCAAGGTCTCCGAGTTCATATGCGCACTGGTGCTGCTGAGCTTAGAAATCCTTCTTTCTTTGGTGTCTTCCATCCCCTCTGGCTCTTGCCCTTTTTTCTACCTCTTTTTCTGCATGGGTCCCTGAGCTCCCAGAAGATGGATTTGATTGAGTTTTCCTGTTTAAGGCTGGGTGTTTCAAGGTCTCTCACTCTGCGCATTATGTGGTTGTGGGTCTCTGTATTTGTTCCCATATTCTACAGGAAGAAAGTCTCTGATGGTGGCTCATTAAGGCATTGATCTATGAGTATAGAAGCATGTCATTAGAAGTCAGTTTATGACTATGTTCTTTTAGTAGTATTTGGTTTTCCCCTAGGTACCTGGCCTATATGGTTTCAGATTCATGGCCATCTGAGCAGTACCAGGGGTGGGCTCCATCGCCTGCAACGGGCTTGAAACCCATTCATACAGTGGTTGGTTATTCCTGTAAGCTTTGTGCCACTATTGTACTAGTAGACCTTGCGGGTAGGTCATCATGAAAGGGTTGGTGCTTGCCTTTCTCTTTGGTACCATGTGAAGTACCTTCCAGTACTATTAACACTGGGAAGTAGGGGTGACGAACGCTCCAGATAGGCACCAACTTGACTTCTCCATGTTCAATGAGTTGTATAGATGTTTTCTATAATAATAGGGTCTTATTTCAATTTGTGGAGAGCATCCAAGAGCCTTGGCAACAGCCTGGGTTGTTTGGGGGGCTGCCATGGGGCCTCTTCGGTCAAATATTTAATTAGATATCACAAATTCCCTGAACTGGAAACTTTACTTGGTAACTAGTTATGTCTTTGGGGGCTCTGTTTCCCCCATTATTTTGTGAGTGCATTTATATCCCCTGTATATATTTTAGGAAGCTTCAACTGTTTCTACAGAGCCCTTCAAATGGCCCTTAGTTTTAGCTGTCTTGTCCTCATATCTACTCCCTCGCTTACCCCTCTTCCTTTTTATTTTTACCCTTCCCTTCAGTCCTTTTCCCACCTCTGTCCATCTATGCATATGTGTTTTAGGTCTTCTTCCTAGGGAGATCCGCCCCTCTTCCATATTCCCTTAGTCTGTACCTAACCTCTATGGTTACAAGAATTGTAGATTGCAATAAAGACTTAACTGCTGACATTCACGAGTAAGCAAATGCACACAATTGTCTTTCTGGGTCTGGTAATTTCACTCAGGATGATTTCTTTCTTCTAGCTCCATCCATTTATTTGAAAATCTTAGGGTTTCATTTTTTGATATTTTATTACTTTTATTATTTTTACAGTCCAGCTGCTGCCCACCTCCAAGTCCCCCCTCCCACAGTTCCTTATCCCATTCCTCCTCCCCTCTGTCTCCAAGAGGATTTTTTTTAATAGCCAATTAATACTCTACTGCAAAAGTATACCACATTCTTTTTCTCTGATCACATCTATGGACATCTATGTTGCTTCCAGCTTCTGGTTATTATGACTAGAGCATTAGTAAGTATGGTTGAGCAAGTGGTAGGATGAAGCATGCTTTGGGTGTATAGCTGGACTCTGACGTAGATCAGTTCCCAACTTCCTGATGCACTGCCAGCTGATTTCCACAGTGGCTGAACAAGTTTGCACTCCCAACAGCAGTGGATGAGTGTTCCCTTTCCTCTGCCTCTTTGGCAGCATGAGCTGTCATTTGTTTTATTGATCTCAGCCATTTTGACTTGTGAAAGATGAAATCTCAAAATAGTTTTGATTTGCATTTCCCTGGTGACTAAGGATGTCGAACATTTCTTTAAGTGCTTCTTAGACATTTGTGTTTCCCCTTTTGAAAATTCCCTGTTTAGAGCGATACCCCAATTTTTAATTGGCTCGATTATTTTCTGAAATACCTGTTTTGTAACAAGTGATTGGGAGAATGTTGACATCAATTAGAGCTAAGATCACCATTCACTAATGAAGTGATTCAAATGCACTGTTCACCTTGTACATACCAAGGATTCTCTGCCTGCCTGTGCCCTTCCTTCTAAGAAAACAGAGCAAGCATGGGCTTCACTACCTAAGGCTAAGTAAATTGCTTTTAAACAAGTGCTTTATCATTTTAGACAACTTACCAATAAAATGGTAAAATAGAAAGCACATATTTGGATCATAAACTCCTTCTCTATTCTAAAGTCATCTCAGCCAAAAATAAATGTTTTCTAAGGGAGGGGGGGAGGGACAGGGATAATGTTCCAAAACATGGAGACCTGTCTGTTTTTGAAACATGAGAAATGATTTTAAGCATGAATGCTGTTTCACAAAACAGAAAAATTATAAGATCACCTGAAGGGTTTTTTTTTTAATGGCCATTATAAAATGGGCTTTATCACCAAGGTGTTCAAATCCTTTTAGACATGGTTGTGAGATTCTTAAAAAAAAGGAACACAACATAAGAGAATAATTAACATTTTTTCTGTTTTAACATGGACATTCTAACACTTATAATATACATATCTAGCTAACAACTCAGTTAAGATAAACTGTTGTTTAAAGGAAGGAATTAATATAAAGAATGCTTGACAAATTGATTTTTACCATGTGGAAGCAGGAAAGGGGACAGATTTCCCTTCATGCCCAGTGCTTCCAGCTCAGCCCTGAGGATTTTTTTTTTTTTTTTAAGTAAAAGCAGTAAAGTTTAATTAGTTAAAAACAAGTTGGGGGTGGGAGGGGCCTAGGGTAGTATTACTTTGTGATACCTCTTACGTTTTGTAAGTAATGTCAAAGGTCACGTATAGTGCAGCACATAACCTACAAAACCTAAAAGTACTTCTACAAATGTAGTCTCAGAGAAATTTAATTCATCGGTCCTATTCTGTTTTCCATAAATAAGGAATAAAAATTAATTTGCAGTCATGTGCACTACTTCAAGCAAGACATACTTAATATTGACTGACCTTGACCTAAATGGCATTCAAAATGTTTTTGGTCTTATTATTTTTATTTTGTGAAAAATCTGTCTTATTTTAATAAAAACTTATTTTGGAAATTATGTCTCCTCCACGAGGAGTGGATCTCTTCAAGGAAGTCCGAAATGATGGGGAAAACAGAAGCTTTATATCAGATGTTCAATAGATATGATCAGAGAAGGCACTATAACGAACCTTCCATGCCAAGAAAAATTAAAAGCTTATTGTGGTAAGTCAGGTCACTGTCCTCCTTTATGGACTTTACACCTAAACAACAACCTTACTCCGTGGGAGGCTTTAGTTCCCTGTCCCAATGTTGGGGACATGTTGACATGACTTTCTTTCCCCAAGGGATGTCAGTGTTAAGCAAGCTTTTTAATCACTGCTCTAAATAGAACCTGCCTTAGGAGCCTAGAACAAGGAAAACACAGAGCAGACCTGAATCAAGAACACAGTAGTCCAGATGTGACCACAGAGGCCACACCCCACATGAAGGAAGCCATCCTTCCTTCTACTCGAACTGGATCTGTGCAACTTTTTACACCTTACAGCTGGAGCAACAACCGAGGACAGCACTAACAAGGCTGTGACTCTTTAGATGGCCAGCCCAGCAAAGCTGGACAAAGATGTATGTCAAGATAGATCGGATCCATGCTAATTTCAGAAAGGCATCTGCTTTTGGTACATCATCATTTTTACCTTGAGGGAGAAGTGAATTTAATTGCTGTTCTAGGCTTGTTTGTTGTTTGTTTTTAAATAAGTCCATTACTCTAAATGGACTGACCAAAGTTAATACTCTACGGTTCTGCTGTGGCTTTAACCTTTTTGTAGGAAACTGAAAACATAAAGTAAATTATCTATCCAAAAACTACAAATTTAGAAACATTTCTATTTTAAAGGAATAGAAATTATTTCCTCTGTGTTCTCATCCAGGCTGTTAAATAATATGTAATCATCTAATAGAGTATTATCAAGTATCTATTAATGCTCAATAGATGCTAGGAATATAAAAATGCAGAAATATAGGTTAAGTTGTAGGTCAGTCCACATAGTAAGTATTAATGTTGATGATATTATTATCTTCCCCACTGTCTTCTATACTAATAATAGTATACTGTAATATAGACACAATAAAGTAACTGCTAAAATAGAACTCTGCAGGCTATTATAATATCACTATGTGGCATAAAAAGTCCCAACTCCTTTTAGGGTGTCTAACGGTTGTCTTAGAGTAAGAAACATGCCTAGTGGGGAGAAAAGATTTTTGAGATGGAGGACCATATGTAATTCACCCTAGCACATGTAAAGGCACAAACCTTAAAGATACTCAGTAGGTGCAGGAAAACCCACCACATCCTCTCCATTTTCATGTTGCCAAGGACCTTGCTTGCCAAGTCACTGCCTTGAATTGTTCTGCACTCTTGTTAATTTAGACTAAAAGGAACCCCTTTCTAGGCTGTATCCCTAGTCCCTAAGTATATGACATCTCCTTGACCATTACAAAGAAATGACAGGAAAATCCACAGATATTACATGTTTATTAGTTACATATAAACCACTCACGCAAGTTTTCAAATAATCAGTATTCACAGACTAGTGTCCTATTCTTCCCATAGTTCTCATGAATGTGGCTAACCAGTGTGATGAGGAGATGCCAGCACCCAGTCCCTAATTCCAGACAAAGATGTATGTCAAGATAGATCGAATCCATGCGAATTTCAGAAAGGCAACTGGGTTTGGTACATAATCATTTTTGCCTTGAGGAGGTGATGAATTTGATTGCTGTTCTAGGCTTTTTTCTTCTTGTTTTAAAATAAATTACTACTAGTTTATGTTCATCAATGTTAGTATTTTCCCCTGGACTGGTTGTTATTAGAAAACAACATTTGCATGCCTAATTTAATTTCAAATTTAACCTGTCTAAATTCAAACTATTTGATTAGTAATGCCTCCTCAAAATAACCAAGGAAGTAACTAAAAGATAAATTGCTCTTGATTGCTATCCTAACCCTATTGGAATTTCATAACAAGTACTATATCCTGGTTCCCTCAACGGAAACAATCTATGTTCCATAGTCTGGAAGCTGGAAGTCCAAGGTCAAAAGAATAGAGAGGTAGGTTTCATTTCCAAGCATTCTCTTCTTTGGGTTTGTTAGTAGTTACCTTGCCCTGGTGCATGATCCATTATGTGTGCACACAGAGAGATGGGGTAGAGCGAGAAGAAGAGTGAGCGCCAGGAGAGGGGAGAATGAGAACAAGGCAGCGAGGCCACCAGTGTACTCAGATAAAGATAAGTAATCTATTTGGTCTAAACTAACCACGATTATGTCCTAAAGGACAGCTATTTTGGAGACTGGGGCCTACCATTCTGAGGAAGATACAGTTCAGCTCACCACAGCTACCTACTGTAGGCACACACATCACTATTCACATCAGGAATTGATCTAAGAAAACGGTTGAAATTGGAGGTCTTTAAAACTTGCGTATCTTTCATCAAATACAACACAACATCCTGCTGGCTCTGCCTAGAATAAACACGCCAGTCCAATCAATTCCACCATGCTCTACTCCATGACCACAGTTCAGAAAGTTACCGGGGTTGTCACAATGCAAAGCAAAGACCTAACCTCCTTCTCCTCCTTCTCATTGTCTTGTTTGTTCTTCCTTGATCTAACTACTCCGTATGTTTCTTTCCTTCAAATGTATTCTTACTATCTAAAAGTTACCTAGTCAATTAACTAGACTATATTCTCTAGTAATTAATATATATTGGATACAGAAATGCACGTAAATTATAGAAGACCTTTGGTTAGTCAGTATAATATATACTGAGGTATATTATATCATGATTTTAATACAACTCTTTTTCAGTGAATTAAGGAAGATATGTGTGGGTTCTTTGTCAAGTGAAAATCACCTACTTTTTCAGCACTGAAGTGCCAGGGCTATGATAAAGCACGCTCAGTAATCAGCTCCTTAAGGCAGCTTGACCCATGGTTCACCGGCCTCCGGTCTGTGGTTGGCGTGGTGGTTAGCCTCGTTGCTTTGGTTCTGTGGCAAGGCAGCAGAATACTGCAGAAATATACCGCCTATGAAAACCATTTACCTCATAACCATGAAGAAAGAATGAGTATGAAAATATCCAAGGTGTCACAATCCCATTCGATGCAGTGTACTGAAAACCTCCCACTGAGCTCCATCTCCTAAGCTTCCACAGCCTCCAGCAGCAGCACACTGGGAACAAAACTTTTGGCACATGGGTTTCAGGGGGATCATCCATGTCCAAACTGGAACAAAAATTTAAGCGTAGATTTTAGTAGACAGCCTTTTCACGACTAAGCTAAGGTTAAAAAACTAGCTCTTTACCACTGTGTTTCTATTGTCCAGACACCTTTCCACTGACAGGAGAGTGTGTGAGCGTGGTCCACAGACAAAGCATGAAAGGAACACGCTATAAAGCTGCGCAGACAAACTCGCAGCAAAAATGCCAGTGGGCAACTCCTGACAGCTGCATATAAACATGTCCTTATTTTCTTAGCACAACTGTAGTTATAGCAGATAGGCAATTAAACTTTACAAATGCATATTATATATGATTTCAAAGTCAAAATAAAGGACCTGAAACTCCTCAGACCATAAGTAGGGAACAGGCACTATCTAGTTCTCTACATGGACATGAACAGGGAAACTTGGACTTGAGAAATGAGCTCTAAAGTCAAGCTATACTCAGTTTCTGTAAGTCATATAAGAGACCATGGGCATCAGGAAAACCAATGCAGACATTTAGCTCTGTGGTTTACATTCTGCCTCAGCCTCAGGGAGACTGCCATATGTGCAGAAGAGAATGGGAAAGATGTTCAGGTAAGAACCATGTGACCATACCAAGTTGCTATGAGTAAGGAATGGTTTAGGATGCAAACACTTGTACAGCTCTCAGTGTGAGAGGACCAATCCCAGAAGATCTACGGTATCTAAAGTCCAGTCACCCTGCTGCCATCAGAAATATGTTCCCCTCAGTAGACACTTGGCTTCTCTGCACATGAGCTATTGTCTGAAAGGATACAGTAGAACACTAAAGCAAAAGATACTGGTGAGAGAGGAATATGAACGGAAGAAGAAGAAGCAGCTAGTGCCACACATGACGATAGGCAGGAGTCCAGCAACAAAGGCAGAGAACAAACAGTTCTCTGTTGCCATAAAGAGGTTACAGTCCGATGATTCCAAAGAAAAGAGGCAAAAAAGACATAGGAGAGTTCAAAGATGTGTAAGGTGACATGAAGAAAGAAATAGTCAAGTGGCTGCTAAGACAAGAAGTAACGGAATGATGCACAAAGATCCACTTTGAGTCGATACACATATAATAGTAAAAGTCATGTTTATAATTAAATAAAACAAACTGGAAACAGCAAAACTCTTTAACTGTCTGTAGTATTGAGAATAGACATGGAAAGGAAGATGAAGTGCCCAATGAATATTATTGGTATTCAGAAAGAAGAGTGAAAAAAGTGTTCAAAGCTACAATAGGAGAATGAAAAGACTGAAAAAAAAAAAAGGGACTTGACTCTTTAGATCTTTTCCTGGGGGGTGAGGAGAGGGAGAACAGAAAGATCAAGGCCAAAATACATTGTGGAAATCCATTGAACTTAAAAGAAGAAGGAGAGACACTAAAGCTATTGGATGAAGGAGAGGCAAGCAAGGCATTTAGAGGGCAATGAAGGGTTTGTTCTCAGATTTATCTGAGACAACACATGCAGCTGTGTACTTCAGGAATGCATTTCAGGAGAATGGGTTTCTTTTTTTCTTTTAAATCATTTTAGAATTATGCAATTAGAGAAAGAGACAGTTATTCAATATTTTCAAGTTTATAAAAACTAAAGGAAGAAAACTCCCTCGAAATCTTAGAGCAACACTATGACTGTAGGAAAAGATCTGTCCATACAATAAGGAACACCCTTAAGTGCACACATACAAACATGGAAAAGTAAAAGGAAAGAGAGACAGGGAAAACTCATCATTTACAGATGTTATAATTGTCCTCATTGAAAAGCCACTGGAGTCAGCAAACAACGAATTAATGAACTTTAAAACAATGTTTGATAAAGTTGAAAGAGACAGAATCAACCCAGAAGGACAGTATTTTTCTATAATGAACTACTACTAGCCTAGGAAATAGAGGACTGTTCACAATCAATAAATTCACAAAGTATATAGAATTAGAAGAGAATTCCTAAGTGGAATTCTATCGGTGGAAAAACTATAGGTACTAAAGGGCCTAAAATATAATAAATGCATGGTATATACACTTAGATGGGAACAGTGGATATTAAGAGGTAATCAATCCTTCTGTGACAAATTTAAAATTTGATGAGACCACAGTAAGAATCCCAGCTGGTATTGTAAGGGATACTGGTAAACTTAATCTAGGATCTAATTTGAAAGTTTGATTAAATTGTAAGAACAGTAATTTTAATATTGAAAAAGAATAAAAACATACAGAGCACTTCTCTCAAGAGAGAAATTTTCACATACACCAGAATTGTAGCAATAAATACAATGCCTTATGAGAAGCAAAATGGGGCAAATACACAATTGTGTCTTCTTCCATACTATAGTTGGTGTCTGAAAACAACTGAGGAAGTGTCCAGGGATTCTGATAAAATTGGGTCACTATTCATTAACGGGAGCTCCACTCCATCAAACAATAGATGAAGCTGTGGGTTCCAAACAAAAATATAGGAAACATAGTAAAATTAACAAAATGATATGTAAGTAGACATCTACCCTTGGGACTAGGGACTTCTTTAATATAAGCTGCAAGGTACTGACAAAGTACACTGATTGATTTGATTAAATAAAATAACAACCTCTGTTCAACCACAGAAACTATGTGCGAACTTAAACAAACAAACATGATGGATTAGGAGAAGTCTGAGATTTAACACCGACAGGAGACTACTGTCTAGCATGCTCACAAATCAAAATATAGCCAACAGAACTTGGAAACTCAATAAAAAGAAAGCAGGCTGGGGCTCTGTGCAGGAACCTCAATGGAGGAAATAACTCATCAGCTAGAAAGCTCTAACGATAATAACAGCAGAACAATTAATGTTTTTCTTTTAACTTAGAAATGATGATGCAGCTTGTGTTCATATTCATAAGCAGGGACAATGCATTTTACAGACCTAAGATTCAAAATCATGCAGGAAGCAAGGACGTGGGCTATGGCTCACCAAGGCCAAAGAAGTATAAATGTAAGCAAAGCCTGAAATCAGAAATCTGCACTGAAAAGACTTGAGCTGAGTCCTCCCTTGACTTAAATATCTGACACAGTAATGGGAGTCTGGGGATTAATATTGCCCAGAAGAGGATGCATATTATAAGCCTTAATAATATGCATAAATGTTTATGTAACAGGGAGCTTCAGTAGATGGAATGGGCTGGATTCCTCATCTACCATAGTGAGAAGCCAGTAATAGAGTCCGAATACCAAGCATGGTGCTACAGGAAACACCACCATCTGACCTTTAATGTTCATCAGGTCTCATTATTGGCTTTGGCTATGTCCAGGTCCCTTATTTCTTAGCAAGGACAAATCCGACTTTCAGTTCTTTTAGAACAAGCACTCCTTTTTGTTAACTTGAAATAAAAGCCAAATGAACCAACAGTCTTCAAATCTCATGGGACACCTTAAACTTTAACCTTGTTTCAGTTTATCGAAATAAACTTTTCTGTCTTTTGTTCTTCCTTTGCTCTGTCTCACTAAGAGCAACACCTGAAACGATGCTCACCAAATAATAATGACGCCTAAACATGAACATTTACACTCAGTTTCATTATCTTTTTCAAATTGAACATTTTTTAAAGATGTCTAACCCCCCCCCATAAAACGGAATTTATTATAATTAACAAAATAAGATAAAAATACTGAGGACATGATGGCACTGATTGAAACCATTCTTATTACCTATAAAGCTGTACAATAAGTAGAGAGATGGAGGCGGAGAAACCACACTGTCAGTGCTGAGACTTCCTAGGATTGAATTTAAGTGTGGAAACTGAACGCAAAACCATTATTATTCCTTGTGAAGTGTATCTTTCTCTTCAGAGATCAAAGCTTCCTTCCCTCCTAGAGTTCAGAGAGGCACAGGCCCACTGTGTTCTAGCCGCATTCCAAGGTCCAGCCTTTGGGACAGTGAGTGGAAACAGCTTCACATCTGTCGCCGACAGTCAGTCACCCCTATTTGACTCAGTGTACACACCATTACCTTTTACATTAAAAGGTAAAACTCGCCAAAACGTTGTTCATGGTGCACCAAACTGCTGTGCCAAGTCCCAAGCAGGCTACAGCCTAGCAGTCCTCGCTATCTGTAGTTATCTGAGTTAAATGAAGTCTGACATATTCCCTCATGGAAACAGTAAGGGGAAACCTAATTTTTTCAGTCTATTAAATTTAATTCATTGTGTATGTTTTCCGTCCTTATCAGCCATTCAAATTAATTTTTCTCCTTGTCAACAGACTGACAGTCTCACACGTGTTTAAATCTGAACACACAGCATTCGTGAGGCGTTTCCATACCCATGGGTGTGGAAAACTACATGTTCATTCCACTGGGTCTTTGCAAGGCTCTAACAATTACACAAAATAACTTATCCCTGGGCGATCGCGTACAGCTGTAGCTAAGTTCTCCTGTCAGTTTCTAACTCGGCAGCGGGAACGGTGCTGTTCTCAGGGGAGGCGTGATTGTTTCTCAGTTACGTGCTACAGCACAGGTGGAAAAAGTCTGGAAGCCAGGACACCAGCATATAAGCGACCTGTATAACAGAGGAATGGCACTGGTATTTACTGTATAAATGTTTTCCCAGGGCTGGGAGAGAGTAATTGTGTCACAGAGGCAGAAATGACTTGCCTTCCTGGTCACTAATTGCAGGTGCTATGAGTCAGTAGTCACCGTCTAAGCGAAAGATGGTATTCGGTAGAAAAATAAGTAATAATTGCAAAGGGTGGGTTGTTACTCCATTTAAGAGATGAATGAGTTGCAAATACAATGTGTGGAGGCAGCCTTTGTAGGGCGTTCCTCAGTGCGCACACAGCATGGGATTTTTGTTCCTAACCTTCTGAAGCTAACAAACATTCCTGGGATCCGAAATACTGCTCTTGGAAGGTAAAACTCACTCCAACATCCTCTTATTTCATTTTTATATCTGCAGAAATGAGGGAGTTGATACTTTCTCATTCTTACATCTTAAGGGTATTTTAAGGACAGATGGAAGAAAAAATGTGAACATGGTTAAGCCTTTGGAGAAGTTCTGTTAATCCAAGCTATTACTATTATTATCACCGCCAACTCTGCAGCGGTTTCAAGCCCCAAATCTAAAAGCATTTTCAGACATCCATTATTCAAATCTAATGGGGAAAGGAAAAAAAGTCCTGCGTTATTTAGCTCTGTATTAGAGGTGGGTAAACTGAGGCCTGAAGCATGAACCACTTCCCAAAGGTCACACAGTAGCACAGCAGGCTAAGAAACAGAAATATTGATCTGTGTGTAACAGCTCACAGACACAGAGGCAAAAAGAAACTCAGAACTATTAATATCAGAGGGAACCTGAACCAGCAGCTTTTACACTTAAAAAAATCCAATTAAAAGCACCAGTACAGCAAAAAACCTTGAAGAAATGCCCTTTGCTGGAAAAAAAAAGATATGCATAAAATCCCTTTACACCATTTCCTTAGTCATACTTCTTGATATGATGGGTATTTATTATTAAGAGTAAACCAGAGGTATATATCTTTTCTCTCTGTGCTTAGAAAGAGCTTTTTAAAAGAACTTCAAAAGTTCCTGCATTAAATGTCAACGTTTAACCCTAAGAATTTCCCCCAGTGCAATTTTAGAACAAATGAAGGCAAATACATATCTTCCTCCCAATATGCTTTCCCTAATTTATTTAAATATAAGTGCTTCCTAGGTGTTTTAGATCTGTCAATATTTCTGTAGGTGACATAGAGTAATGTAAGGAAATGTGAGTTCTATAGCTCAGACTGGACGACACTGATCCAGCCTGAGTCAGAGCTACAGCGTGACACTTAACTCCAGTGCAGAGCTTCAGCCAGAATGTTCTATACCACACTGCGGTACACAGTGTGAGAGAAGAGTCCAAAGAAGGGTCCCATGGGATCGCATGGGATGTAAAATAGCAATGACAAAGGAACGAATTTGTTCCACATTAAAGACGTTTTCAGATGCTATGGGGGGGGGATCATTTGGGCAATTTTGGAAACATTTTTGTCATGCTGAAAAAGTCAGTGTTTACACTGGGACATGAAGGATCCATTTGAAAGGCATGAATGCAGTGTAGTACCTTGGTCAGAACGTTAACATTGGAGTAATTACTCAACAGTGGTAAGAAAGAAAATATGACTTCACTCATTTATTATTTTAATTTCAAATCTTATTTTTGCAGTTTCATCTGATAAGTCCACTGTTGTTTCTTGTTTTAGATTTAGGAAACAGAGAGGGCCCCAGTGTCAGAGATTTAGACACAGATGTGGGAGACTAAAGTTCAAGCCAAGCCCAGTTACAAAGTAAAATCAAAGGCAATTTGATAAGACCCTATCTCAAAAATAAAATGGTGATGCCGCCTTACTTTTGAGCACCTGTTTAATATATGTAAGGTCCATTCCCCAGGGATTCACAGAAATGAATTTTCAGCAGATTTTATATACTTCATCTACCGGGTAAGCTAGATACCTCATCCTCCAGTGCCTAGGTCTCCACAGCCTCCAGCACTGAGGCTGAAATACGTGTTTTCTACACACCACCTAGCCTATGGCATTCTGTCATAGTAAGCCAAAAGCCCAAGACCATATGTTTGTAGATCATCAGGATTAACACATAACATTGCTCATAGTGAATGCTCAGAAGAATCGAGCTGTTAGTATTAATGCAAACATCCCAACCTTGCTCAGGCAGCTTTCACTTGACATTGGTGTTCTAGAAAATTCTCTACTCATCCTCCCCTCTGCCCCATGATGGTTCCCAAGCCCACCGATGTGGAATGCCCTCCCATGGCCCTTCTTATCAGATCTCCTTTAAGAGCTACCCACACCTTAAATCCTGGGGCCTGTTTTTTTCATCGCTTGCTCCTTATTACACCTATCTCTCTGAGTCACCTCACTGAGAATTAAGCATACTGTTTTCTCATTCTTTATTGTTCATTCATTACAACTTCACAATCAAATACTACATGCCTGCACAGATGTTGCCCTGACTTCACCCTCCTGCAAAACATACAGAGAAAGGGTTGCTCTAAACAGGTGCTGACATACTGTTACTATCATTCTGGAGATGTGTACTGTGCAGTTGACAGGAAAAGAATAAGGAACTACCTCGGTTTTTCTGTTTTGTTTTTATTGCTTATATCCACTCAGTATAAGTGTCAAGAAAACATACCATAGTGCAGGAGGGGTTCATATCTTCACCCCCAACCACATCCATAAAGCCACTAAAAGCACTTACAAGAGAAGAGAAAAAAGCCAATTTAAGACAGCCTTGCATCGTGACCCAGGGTGGCACCAGACGCAACATCTTCCTGACATAATGCCTGGTTTTAGACAAGTGCTACCATGCCAACTAAAAGGAAAACACATTTTACTACCAAAATAGAAGCTGAATATCTATGCTGGTCAGTCAGGAGTTACCACACAACAGTGGGAACTCATTCCAGTCTTAGTCCTTTACGGAGCAGGTTCTGTAATCTGGCCACATCAACAGTTGGAGCTTCGTTAATTTACATTATAAAGGTCACTAGTGATAGAAAATAATCATGGCTTTTTATCACCCACATTGATGACGCTAAAATGGTGTTCTTGGTTGTGTTTAAGGCACGTGGTTTGGCTAAGATATTTCCAACAGGTTTTACGCCTTGTCCTACATCAGAGGGCTGCCGTTTGCCCTTGTTTCAAGCGTGGACACTTGAGGACCCAGTGTAGCATGAAGCCATCTGTAAACATGTCCATAAACTCTTCTTTTGAAATATATGTCTTATTCCTTTGTCTCTTTCTTGCAATTTTGTAATGAAGTCGCAAAAATAATAAAATAAAATAAAATAAAATAAAATAAAATAAAATAAAATAAAGGGAAAGAAAATCTGGGGCTCTGCCAGGTCACAGCAATCTCTGTGTTTGATCTGATCTTGCTTCATAATAAATAGGCTTCCAGAAGGCTATCATAGGAAAACTCTTTTGTGAGAAAATGCCAGGAGAGGACCATTCTTTGAACTATCGTTTCCGCTTTGTCAAACTGGCTGCTCTGTTCCCCATTTAGAGCACCCCAAACTGCCAAGCATAGGAAAGTATATGAAATAGCTTTCAGTGTACAGGGACAAGGTGGGATAGTAGGCACCTGACTGACTAGCGAGCTGGAGACATCAAATTAGCCTACCGACTAATATTTACTGTGTGGAGGCTAGGTTACCAGAATCATGAAACTAGTAGAGATTATAAATTGGCATGCCATGTATTAACCAAAACTAAGAATTCAATTTGGTGAAGAACAGTAAGCCAATTAAATCCTGCCATCAACTCACTGAGGTAGGGTTCCTGAGAATTATTCAAAAATTGGTACCTATTATCCCAACTTGACTTAAGAGAAGAAAGTTAGAGATAGCTCTCATGTATGGACCTAACGAGCAATCGTAATTTATGATCTATGTATTTGGTCACCTGTCTAGACAGAGAAAAGCATAGAACAGCAGCAAGGGTATAAGGAACAACATGAATGAAGGTTCGATTCTTTTTTCTTTTCTTTTCTTTTTTTAATTTTTGCTTCATGCACCACTAAAATTATAAGTTAGATGAAAAGTTTCACAATACATTTGTGTCAAAGGTCGAGGTCACCCACTGAGTAAAGTCCAAAGCAATCGAAGCATTCAAATTCAGGTACCACATTAAATTACATTTCTTTTATTTTTTCCTACCAAGCATGTACTAGATAAATAAGGAGAGAAGATATTCATACATAGCGCTTTTGTCTTGTTTTGTGGTCAGTATGCGAGCAAGATGGCAAGAACTTGAGCTCTCCACCGAGTTTGGTTCAAGTCCTAAGTTTGTGGATCACTCGCCAAGAGCTAAGATCTGCCCTAAATGCTTTGACTCATTAATATTCACAAATATTCTCTGAGGAAGGTTATTAGTGCATCCACATTTATAGACACAGACAGCATAGCACAGTTGCACAGCGTGCCCAAGGACAGCACCTGATAAGCAGAAACAGGTAGATTTTGAGCCCTGGGGATTTGGTTCCAGAATCTGACCCCTGAAGCACATCCTCTACTCAGAAAGAACCACCGATTAATGTGGAAAGTACATGTGACAGGAGGCACAGAATACACTCCACTCCACTTTCACTTCCTCAGAAACCAATTTTACATAATATGGGTGTTCAAAGAATAGATACCCTTCTGTTAAGCAAACAGACCATTAGCTTCCAAACAGCAGCATAGGCACAATTTACTAATGATCTCATCAGCCAAAGGCATCAGCAGTTTGACAGATGTACGTTTTCTCTCTCTCTCTCTCTCTCTCTCTCTCTCTCTCTCTCTCTCTCTCTCTCTCT